>NC_040013.1:17641574-17776617 GCF_000972845.2 Larimichthys crocea
GAAATAAACATGTTTACAGCCTGGTACAAAAAACAGTTTTGGTCTCTGTAGCTAATTTCCCCGTTCATGACAACTGTACTGAGGGTGAATTTATATACAACTCACCTGTTCACATTATATTAAGGCTTAAAGTTATGCAGGATTGAGAGCGTGGACGCTTTGATTGACAGGTGGGTGTGGTTACAGGTGGCTTGTTTAAGCACCCAGGCGTCATTCAGCCTGCAGGACAGGACAGGAGTACCAACATGGACTCGTGGACTCTGTGAAAGTTTCTTTTTTAATGGTCGAGGAAAATACTTTTCAGCCTGCAGTACCGTGGTTGGCCACTGGGACAATTTGACTGTGTTTCTTTTATAATTTGTTCCTTATGTAGCACATCCCATTTGCTGTACCTCTGCATCTTTTCTAATCAGTAACAGGTCAACAACATCTCTGATCTTTTAATGTGGGTGTTGCACTAAATGAGGATAGACTCTCTCTGTCTGTTGTGATACACAGATGGACCTCCACAGTCCCACTATTAGAAAGCAAAAAAGGACCTGGTTGTCCTCGGGGGATGACTGAGGGAATCGAGCAGCAGGAAGTGTGCATGCACAGAGGGTTCTTATAGCCAATAAATAATGACCAACTACAAGATGCAATTCTCGACTGGTTCTGTTCTTGTCCAGCACTGTGGCGCTTAGTATTGCTGCTAAGAATTGTCATATGACCTATATTACTGTACCTAAAGTGGGATAGCTGTGTGTGTGTGTGTGTGTGTGTTCCACTTGAAAGCCTGTGATCATAGAACTAGAGTTACAAATGTGTAACTCGTTCCCGAAAGTGCTGATGACTTTCCTGTTTCTGTCTCTCTCTTTCTGCTTCTCTCTCTCTCTCTCATTCATCTTAAAATGGATTGCTCTGTCACCTGGACTAACACTTTACTGAGAGCAGCCATCAATACTTTTTGTCAAAAACTGCAGGCTGCGCCAGGCGTGTCATCAATCACCATTTACATAAAACAAAGAGCTTTCTATGACTGCCAGTCAGATGCAGGGCTGCTCTGACTTTGCTGAAGATAAAAGGAGCTGTTTCATAGGTCCATAGAGACACTGACTGCACTACAGGCCTACATGTGTTGTCAATCTCAAACCGATTGCAATTGGTTTGCAAATAGCAAGCAATAAATCAGTGAACCAGAGCCATTTGATCTCATCCATAAGACTCGAGGTGAGCCTACAGCTTTAAAGAATGGCTCTAAGGGATAGACAGGTTAATGTTTAAATGGATGAATGAATGGAAAAATGACTCTTATGTTACTAACAAATACCATAATGAGAGAATGTCAAAGTTAGAACAATCCAGGCTGAGGCCTGATGACAAAACGCAACTGTAACATTTGATTGCTTCACCGGCATCTGCGGCATGTCAATGTCCACCTGTGTTTGGATGAGTTCATAAGTCAAGAGATATGAACAGTACCCTCTCCCCCACTTCCCATCCATTCCCCAGTAGACAAAAATAAGCAAGCGTTGATATGAAACACACACCGACCTCAGAGGTCTGGCTCATACATTCACAACTTCTGACATCCAGAGGAAAGCAAGATTTCATATCATTTATTTAACAGAAGAAATATGGTAATCTTCCTTATAATTGTTCCCGCTCCAATCCATATTTTCCAGACAAATACAGTAAGCAAGCCCAAAATCCTAAAATAATCTATTCAGCCGATATGGTTTGCTATTTTCAAAATAATGTATTGCATAAGCACTAAAAACTGATTCACTAGAAACTAACAACATTTCTTCTGTTTTCTTCTCACCTAAGGTTTAGCAGAGACGCACACATGAGCGCTATGCGAGTGTGTGTGTGCATACATACGCGCGCACGCACACAAAGAATTCAATTTGGAAACCATCATTGGAGCGCAGAGGAGAACTGGAAAGTCATATTGCTATAATGCTCAGATTATCAATCATTCTGACATTTTATTGGCTTTATCACTGTACATACCATTAAAATGATGTCTGGCCCAGATTGTCAGGGGGCAAACATTAAACAGGCCGGGATTAAAATGCAGATCCCAAACACCTTCCCCTCTGCTGCTGAAATTGCACAGGACTAGGCAGCTGACTTTGGATGTGCTGTCAGAGGAGACATCGCATCAACACGGAGCTGGGCTGACGAGTAGATAGATAGTGTCACACTCAGGAAATGCAGAGGCTTCCCTCTATTTATCACACGCTGTAGTCAGTCAATGCACTAAAAGAGTGATAACAAATGAGGGGAAGAAACATCTATTAATCTCCCCTTGCACTTCTAATCAGACATCATTGGCAAACTCCTTTGCACTAGAATGACACACGGCTGGCCTACTGCTTATGAAGGAACGTATTAACACCAACACTTGAGCTATTAAAAGTAATTTTGGTGGCTCTGTAGCAGCGTGGAAAGCAAACATCCATATTTCAAAAGATCTTGACAGTTAAAAGGTTGTTAATGGACATTTAAATGCTAGTGCCGCTGCCAAGCTGGCAAAGAGAGTCATAAAGTAAAAGAAATGTCTCCTCTCTCTCAAAACCTTTAATCAAAGCCATGTAAAACAAATATACAACTACAGCAAAAAAAAAGAAAAGTTTTTACAAAAATTCTTTCAAAAAAGTTTGCATAGTTAGAAAACATGTTTATATTATTCATGCATTTCTCATTAAAAAAAAATGTTATTATTTTTGATGGAGTAATTCAGCCCATCTGTCAACTGGCATAGGCAAGAAACAATAATTCTCCAAAAATTATAATAATGTGTAACACTCTGTTGTAGGCTTCTATTCTTGATGAAAATGTGGCAGTTTACCAGTTCTGCAAACAAAATATGTTTGGTTCACATCCAGATTTGGTCTCAATTGTCCCATTGCGGAAGAGGTGTGGACGTCAAAAAGTCTGTTACAACATGTCTCTCAACTTACACGATCTGCTAGGAATGAGCCAATGAATTATGAAAATGGAACGGCGGGACGCCGCATGCACAGAGTCAGCCTTTCAGTGAAGGGAAATCTCGAGGGAAAATCTGTGACAGTTATGATGATTGTTTGATTATGTTTGCTGTGTCGGTCATATGATAAGAAGAAATTGGCTCAGTTCTTACCGTCACAAGAGAGCTTTTACTGCTGTTTAATAGACTGCATGGAGCTGTAGCATGAGATGAGCAACTGCGAAAAAAAACAGTTCTGTTCTATTTCAAGATTTCATATGTAGTTAAATTTATAGTTATGAGGTTCATGATACATACAGTATATGGAAGTCCTGCTGAGGTTGCATTATTCATATTCACTCCATTCCCACTTTTCTTTTGCACATACATTCATATTTGATGTCAACTTTTTTTTCTTTTTTTCTCCAGAATACAGTGCCATAACTTATGTTAATCATTATGTAGGATAGAGCTGGACCAATAAACAATGAAATCCTCATGTTTGATCGCTCTGCCACTTATACATGTTAGTATTTCTGGTCTCACTATGATAAGATCCTTTGTTAACATGCAAGATATAGAAGAAGTGATCTGCAGTATTGAAATCGGTTGGATGGATTGACACTGCCAATGCCTGAGTGATAGACAGGAGTCAGAATATTAGATTCTCCTGACAGTGAATGTCTCCTTTTGTTCCAGTATCAGACGGGGAAGCAACCGGTCCAACCCATAAGGTCTCATGACTAGGCACAAGATCTTTCCATAGAAGTCATTTCCTCATTAGTGGCACTCCCCACTAGAACCACAGTCAGCCCACAAAGGTTTCACTTCATGGCGTCAAACACACATCAGATAACATTTAGCATTTGGGTCAGCTGTTGTAAACATTTTAAAAGGGCTTTTGCTGTCTGAATAAGCTCTTATCTACAGTTTCATATCTGATCACCTCAACAGGGTTAAACAAAATGGACAACAAATGTTTAGATAATTGTAGCATATAGTTTTTGATCATGCCCCAACCTGTCTAATGAACTGTCACAGTGTGAATGCGAATGTCTGCCTGTACAGACAAACAGTCCTCCTGTACAGAGACTTTGAAGCCTGTCACAAAAGGCTTGAGACAGCACTGTTCCTTTCATTAATCTCCCAATAGAGGAAATGAATAGACTGGCTGCGCTCAACATTTTTTGTTCTCTCATAAAGAAAAACACAGAAGAGCTCGGAATAAAAACTCCACACATTATGAAAGCTATTATCTTCAGCTGCCAGTCTCGGTGAGAGAGAGGGGAAAGCTGGTAATCCCAAACTAATAGGCAGAATGAGAGGTGCAAAAAAGTAGGGGACTGGGTCAGATCATCTCTTTCTCTCTTTCCTCCAATTACTGACAGACAGTTGAGAATATGAAATGAGACTGAGGAATGAGAAATATTCATATTTCCTCTGAATGGTATTAAACCCTGACAAAGTAAAAGGAAATGGATGGTGGTTTCAATTTTGACAATTTATCAAATCTGACAAGATATTAAACTGATCTCAAAACACAGACTGTCTGTATCACTGCCAAGACAAAATAGGATGTTCTCATCTTGGGTCATAAAAAAAAAAGAAGATTTATTACTAAAAAGACACAAATTGACATTTTCAAAATGACTGCTTAAATTCTTTTCCTTTCATCAAATTATCAGGCAAACAGCACAGCATGATGTTTACAGCGAGACTCAACTGGCACCGATCCTCAGCCACCAAACCAGTGAAAATAACAAGCATGACATAACTCAAACTACTTGATCTGTAGTCAGTGGCTGCAAACAAAATCCCTTTAAATCCTTGATGACTGCAGGACACTCATCTACCACACACATCCATCATCATAAAGGTTGCCAGAAGGTCATAATATAACAGACGATCCAACATCCAGTACTGTGACCACGCTTTGAATAGACAAGATTCAGCTATGGGATTTTTTATTGGGGTCTATTTAGTTTATTGCTATTTGAATTGCATATATTATAATTATAAACTTTCTTTATGCATTGATTTACTTTAAATGTATTCAACTTACATTTGTGACAACATGAGTTCTCTCCAAAATCTGTTTTCAGTTAAAGTAATGCACAAAAACTGCATGCTTGCATCACCAACACCCCATGAGAAATTTGGTCATACAAGCCTTTTTTTCGCTTCCGGATATTCTTTTCAATTCTGGGTACCTCGAGCATCCTCCACTGGATCTACCACTTCAAAAACACACCTCATGAAAAAATCAGGAGGCCTGTCTGACATGTGTCCCTGTGCCCTGATGGCATGCCAACACCAAAGACCAGCATTGATTTTCTGTAACGCGGGGTCGGATTAGCCCTCTACAGGGATTAGCTGCCTGTGCAAGGCCTCGGGGTTCACTATAAAACTAATAATTAATTTAAACAGCCAGGCCCATGGAAGGATACACTCACTACACGTTCCCAGCATGAGGGGGTGAGTATGAGTGACGGACTGTCTGGCACTCCCTGAAAGGAACAGCTGCGTGTATATATAGGCCTACTGTATATTCAACTTGGTTCTGATGATTACCTTTGCACTCGATGGCCACCACTACATTCCTATAAAAGTTTATGCTACAGATTAATATGTAGTGTTAATTAGATGTATTTAACCATATGGCTTGGTTTAATGACTTAAATTGTTATATGAACTCATCAGCAGCCAATTAAGATTGACAGGGAGGCATTTAGCTGATAAGCTCAAGCTGACAAGAGCACATGCTCTTACGCTCACATCATTCTGAAATCATCACAAAAGGTCATAAAGATACAGTGTGTACTCAGTAATAGCAATAAATGTCTGCAAAAGACAGCAACCATGCTGCTCCTGGTCAGACAGCATGAGGACAATAATTTTAAACAAAGCCAGCAGTTGTCTCTAAGCCATTAAAAACTCAAAAGGTGATTGTGTATCAACACTGTCACCAAATAATTAATTAATTGCTGAAATATGAAGTCAAAATGTGCAGAGAACTAAAAATGTGTGAAGGACTTATATTGATACTCGAATATGAGAAATGCTCAATTAGAAAATGTATCAAACAAGGCAAAGGGGTCTCCACATGAAGCAGTCCACCTTTGGGGCCAATCACAACAGCTAAATAATACTGTGTGTGTAGCTACCACCTCCACACCTGAGAAAAAAATAATGAAACTATTTTACTGCTACTAAATTAGAGCTATTCCTTATCACAAATACAAAAATGCAATGTTTATATATTAGCATAAGATGTATTATACAGCTGTAATAAATCTACAGGCTTAAACTTAGAAAACAACATCTATGACAATGTATGTAGTATGATGGCATGTGATGACTGATACCTTATATCTCACTCAAGTGATACAACATACATGTCTGTTTCTTTTTTTAAGATGTAGGCAGACTCCTGAATCTCTTGTTTTGAAAAACTGACATCGCCATAATTTCACCACTGTGATTGCACTCACCTGTATTTCCTTTTGACAAACATAAGCAACCACACAAGTCAAATTATGAGAACATAAGCTCCGCGTGAACAACCGCTGTCTTCTTTTTTTTAATATATCAAAGTGATATTCTTTTGTGCCTTAAAGCAATGCGGCACTTTTGTTTGAACGGCAGCACAGATTCGTTGGTGATGGTCTTGTTTGTTGACAGTTACAGTAAATTTATGTATCTAAAATGCCTTAAAAATAAATGTGGTAATATTTATTGACATTGGAATGCTTATGTATACATTGAATTCTATCTACAACAACACGCCTACAGCTGTGTGAATAAAAATGTCTTAGGACAGATGTGTGTTTTACTTTAAGTGAAACAAAAACAATAGAAACCATCACAAGTTGAAGCAGTTCACCGTCAGCCCTGTTTTATCCTCCCCCCCTCCTTTTACCTAGCTGCCAATAAGGGTTGCCATAGTCAGAGAAGGTAAAGGGATTTCTCCTTCTCTTCAAAAGACTTTGATCTGACTGACACACAAACGGCCCTCAGATCACAAGTCAGACCCTGTTGGGCCTCTCTGCCTGGTCTGCTTGTACATGTACACTTCGTCCCTATGAGGATTCCTTACCCTCCTCCCATTTCCCTTCGTCTTTCCTTTCTTTCCTTTCCCTTCGTCTTCTTCCTCCTCCTCCTCCTCCTCCTCTGCCTCCTCCTCTGCCTCCTCCTCCTCCTCCTCCTCCTCCTACTCCTCTTCCTCTGCTGTTTGGTGTTTTGAAACATCTGAGTACAGACATGTTCTGAGCTTTGGAGCACCCTGGGGTCTGAGATCCAGACAGAGGGAGAAAATAAAGAATCTCTACAGTGCCCACGGTGCAAAAGCTATCTCACCATTACCACTGGGGAGAAACTCTTAAACATCACCAAACGTCTGGACAGACAGAGAAGATCAGAAGACTGTTTGGTTTGTTGTTCACATAATCATACTGTCAGCTAATGGTGCGCTCGGCAGCTCACAGTGGAACCACTATGATGGAAGTCAATGCATTTATCCTAATGGATAGACAGTGTTTTATGGGGGAAAACAGAGAATAAGAATACTGTACTACACAGACAGCTGGCCCTAAAATGGAAGGGTTGTTCCTTGTAGTTTTCCAGCACAGACATGTCAGCAGCATGGACATGAAACATGCCGTCACTGTTCCTTATCTCAATATGTCCCTGGGTGGAAAAGTGAGGCAACAGCTTACTGATGTCTTGCAGCCTGCCTGACCATTAAAACATATTTCCATGCTGATGGATGTCAGATGTAGACTAAAAAAAAACATAGCTTGCCCTTGATTTCTGAGCTCACTCCCAACTACAGTTTTCTAAACTTATTCTTCATGCTTCGCAAATGGAACAAGCAAATGTAGACTATAAACAAGTTAAAATAATAGAGGAAAAAGGGGAGAACAAGAGTGCAGCCGGGTGCGAGCATCATTATCTCCCACAAATCTTCCTGTCTGACCAATATCAAGTTCTTGGGATGGCTTGCTTGCATGGACAGTCAGTGGTTTTTATAAGTGAAAGCTGTGAAAGATGTGAGTACGTTTATCTGAAATGGAAACAGGAAATGAGTTACAGCTGTGCTGAGAATGTGGCACAGCTGTCCAGGACCAGAGATGGTTTAAGCATTCTACAGGAGTGCAGAAAAAAAAAAAAAAGTGGACTCACCCACGAAGGCTGAAATTGCAGAGCAAGCGAATAAGATGGCCTGCGTGTACTGAGGTTTATCACTTCAATGTGGCAAACCATGATTAAACCTGACTCAAATCACAGAGGTTAAAAGATTATTATATTAGTCCTTCGTCTTCACCAAGATGTAACGGCAAATTCTTTTCATAATCGTGAGGCCTTCAAGAGCTGCTATCTCTAATAACAGCTTCCAACTGCATTTTATGGTCATGGGATTTATTCATCTACTGACAACATTTATCATGCAGCCCTCTTAAAAAAATCATCCCCTAAAATTCAAAACATGGCAAAAACTGCAATCATCCTCTAAAATCTTGGCATCAATTACCCATGTATCTGTCTTCACTTTTCACCCCTGGGCCCTCTAGGAAAGACTGTGGGAGATTGAAAGCCATGAAGCGACCAAAACTGCCTAGACCATACCAAAGGAAACTCCTTTGTTCGTCTTCCAAAACAGGCTCCAAACCTTTTTTTTTTTTCCTTTTTTCCATTTGGGACCCAGCCGAGGGAAGTAGAAGTATGGCTGCCCCTCTGCATGCTCCGTTCTAATATGTTCCATGCCTTCCAGTTGCTTACATCATCAATCTGGGAGATGGCTAAGTGTGATGGGGTGAACATAAACAGTGCTTGAGTTATGGGCTAAAAGAGACACAGGTTGTGTCTCAAACATAAGTTGGCGCCCTCTTCTCTCTCTTTTTTTTTTTTTTTTTTTTATTTATAAGAAAACGCTTATACGGAGAGGTCCTAATCGCTCACGGGCATCCCAAATGACTCTGCATGTGTCATGTACTTTAAAACCAGTGCAAAAAAGGGAGAGAGATTGAAGAAAAGGAAGCGACTTTACAATATTGAAATTCATCCACATCATCAACTTCAAGCAGCAAGCTTGTTATTGACAGCCGAGTGCCAGTCCTAATCATCTCCCTGTTAATGCTTGCTTAAAAATGCACACCCTCATGTCAAAACCTGAGTACACATTAACGCTCCCCAAATCGTCTACTTACTAAGCATGTCACTAATGAATTATACATCTGACCCCCCCCCTTTCATATTTACATGGTGTTTCGGCAGAATTTGTGTAGTAGTTGTAAAGTATTTAATAAGTGTTTAAATATGTACGAGTGTCAAGATCTTAGCTGGTCCGTGCACTCTACAGTAGATGTTTACGCAATATCAAAAGGCTCTGCTATGTCTATCAAAATGAGTAAGACATATGGATGGTTTGTTTTTCACTTGCCAAAATAGAAAAGGGAGTATGTCCACTTGGGCCCCATCAGGTCAAATCATAAAGATCCATCACTGGCTTTGCACTCTGCTAAAACGCCAAGGAAACATATTGTAGATTTTAAGACCCTTTTTATTCAGCCAGACTGTGTACTAAAACTAATTGGATTTCTGTCAATGGAAAAAATATATCCCTGGGACAGCTTTGAACTCAATAGCTCTGACTATCCAAGTGCACATGAGGGAGTGGGACCTTGCCACATGCCAAGCACCAGGGAGGAAATTTAAATCGGTGGTCAACATAAAATATTAAAATAGCATGGTATCGAATTTTTGAAAAATGATGTCAGGGCTCATTATGGCCAGCAAGGCAGTGAATTAAGCTATATTTAGTGGGTGATAATTGAAATCATAGCTGTAGTCATTACCACTGACAAGTTTCTAAATAATACCCAATAAATCCCCTCTTTTTAGCAAGGTCCCCATGACAGCTGGCAGTGCTGAAAAATATAAAGTAGAGAAACAGAATCTCTTTTCCTTTCTTTCCTCTGTCCCCCACGCCCCCCCAACTCCTCTTTCTCTGTCTCTCTCTCTCTCTCTCTCTCCCCCTCTCTCTCTCTCAGAGCCAATAAAATGTCAGCTTTTATTCTCCTCCTCCAAAGTGTTGGCTAGATGTCAGCAGACCCTTCTAAAGCTCTGCCACTGCAAGCTGAAGGCCTGTAAATCTCTGTGTCAGTGGCACGCCATCCGTCTTGGGATATACAATAAAAAATGTGACGCAGTCATAAAAGGAATGGCATCACTGCCCAGTATATATAATGTGAACAAAAGAAACATAAAGATGTTCCTTTCCATTCAGAATCCAAAACCACAAGATGGCCTTATATTGAAGAAGAGAGGAAGGGCTGATGGCAGCTCCATGCAGACAGTGATTAACAGATGGTTCCCATGCCATCAGTGAGTTTTTGTTGTGTTTTAACAGAGAGATTAAGATTTATACTATGTATGCTATACTGAGGGCAAAGTAACTGTGAGGCTGAAAGCCAAATGATGGACTGCACAACTGGCTGAAAGGATAAAAGTGACAATATTCAAGATTTTCATTGTCGACAAACACTATTAAAAGCCCCAACCACCAACCTGCCAGCAAGTATTGCATGTGTAGCCAGAGTTTGATATAACTTACTCCACAGTGCTATAGATCTACACTGCTGTCAAAAACGAATAAAAACAAATCAATGAAGCGCACCATTGCACTTCTTAACATGTTCCTTTATTACCACGAACATGTGCACTCCCGTTTATTTTGAATCATTCCCGCACACAGCGTCCTTCTGTCGTAAACACTTGCGCACCAAACGTGAGCAAATCCGCAGCTGAAAATAGTTCCTTTGAATGCCCTTACATAAATATGTGCTTCAAACTACATTGGCTGGATGTTTTAGGAAGTTACTGAGCCTTTTTTTAATAAAAATGAAACAATATGTCTGTGACTTGTTTTTTTTTTAAAGATTTACATCTTAAGTAGAAATTAATGGGCTTGGAGTTGCCACTGACAAGGGGAAGAAGGGAAGGAAAGTATTTCTTATTTGGAAGAGAAAATCCACTCTAAACAGATTTTGTATCAGGCGATTTCATAGAATTTGGTCAGCTAAGTAAATATCTGCAAACACAAACAAGAGTCAACCAAGTTTATTTTTATCCTTGGTTGCTTGACACTCTCGACAGCTGTCTCTTGAAAGAACTGACGTGTAACTCACTGTTGCATACATGTATACTTCTGCAATGCTGTGGGCAACATCAAGGGCGGTTGCACAGTTTTACTGGATAGTTTGTTGCCATGGTAATAATTGCCACTTCCTCAAACCAGGCCAAGAGAAGAAGTACAAAAATATTTTCACATGCATGACTTTTAGGTGAAACCACAACATACCTCGCAGGAGCTACCAGAGTGGAAGACCTTGATGTGATTAACTCCACTTAGCCTATTCATTTAGCTGACTTTGTTCTTCCTGTCACTGTCACTGAGTGTATATGATGCTGATCGTGGTGTGATTTGCTTAAACGTGACTTACTTAAATTTACGCAAACAGAAAAGTGATACGTGTGTGTGTGACTAAGCTGGAAACCAGAACATCAAGACCGGCACTGATGATGTCAGGTGATATTTTTTGGTCCTTTTTAAATTAGTGAGTGAATTTGTGGAGTCATGGGTTGTTTTTGTTTTAAATTGTATTAAATCCAAATGTGCTTGATATGAATGTAGCGCTGTCAGCTGTGGATCAGAGTACTGTTTGTGAACTCTATTTGAGTTTCCCTTCAAAACTACTTTAGTGCTTTAATTTTCGCTGAGATGACAGGTATTGGTTTACAGACTTCCATCCCATTTATGCATGCATAGAACATTTGTTTGAAATGTATTTACTCGAAATGCAAGTAGAGTTGCATATATAGATATGGATAAAAAGTTGGCCTTAGAGCATATGCACCACATTTAATAAGATCCACTGGTTAGCATATGTGGATAAAATATCCAGTTCGTCTGCAAACATCATCTGCCCTTGAGGCAAATTTATATTAAAGTAAATTTATCTTAAGTGAAAATACACTGCTGGACACAAAAAACACAAAAACAAAACATAATGAAGGCCACATTATTGCGGTTTGGTTATGATTTGTGGGAGAGTTTTTCAATCAAATACCAGTTGTCCATTTAGCCAAAAATCAAAACAGACTTTAGCTGGCTTTTGGTTACATGGGAAGATTGTTGTCTTAATTGACTTAATGCAGCAAGAGGTTTTGTGTCAGATGCTTATACTGTAACCTTTTAAAAGATCTATCCAAAGACATTACAATTGAGACTGTCCAAACTGCCCAAAATATAATCTCATTTAAAATGACTCGAGCTGTCACATACGATTTTGATAAATAGAACAAATGACTCTTTACTTCTTCGATATAGGACTCAGTGACTCGGGCTCTCTGTCTCAACTGTCCTCAATAGTGAGAACAGTGTTTGCAGCAATCATAGAAAAGAAAATTCTGATATAACGTCAAATTGGACAGATGGGGGAACAAGACAAGCCATCCATTATGCATAACATCCTTTGCTCTATGTCATCCCATCACTTTCCCAGGAGCAGTACATCATTTAAAAAAAAAAAAACATCCCTGTGAAAATTAAAAAGGTTGGAGTTTTCTTTTTCAAAACCATAGAATGATTCAAAATATCAATGTCCCCGATATGAATAAGTTATTTCCTGCCAGTCCTTGTCCCTCATCTATCTGGTTTAAATCTCTTAGGGCTCGGAGAGCTCTGCATCCTCCTTAATTTATGAGACACAGATCAGGTTAGCCTAGAATATCGGCCTAAACACGCCTGATAGATCGGATATGGAATATATTTCCTCAGCAGGACAGAGTACGCCACCACTATTACCAGACACAGACACACTCTACGCTCCCAGTTAAGTGATTTGAGGACTTCATACTGCCAATGTTTCATATCCTCTCCTCCTAACTGACACTTTATCTGCATACCGGCATCTCTGAAGATTGAACACTTAGGCAAGACAATGACAGGCTCTCTTGCCGTTGTCACTTCTCATTCTACGACCAGTCTAATGCCGCTTACTGGGCTTCTGCCAATAACAGATCCCCCCTCCCTCCACCACGGCCTCCTCCTCCTCCTCGTCCTCCTCCCCTCACCATCAAACAAGCAGAGTCTACCTTGCTCGGATAGAAAAGGAGCACTTGATGTCTGTGACACTCATTTGTCAATTAGCAGGCCCCTTCCCATGTTGACACACAGCAACTTGAAAGACGGAGCGATGCCTGTGACGAATTAAGAGAGACAGATGAGTGAGGCATGAGCGGCGGAGTAATACTATAATGTTCTTTAGATATGAATATAAAATGACACAGCTGACAGGCCATACAAGGTTTTATTTCATTTCTCAGTGTACCAGGCCTCCCTACTTTGTCTTCTTTGTTCTCTTTTCATCAGACCGCTTACATCTCATTTTGACAGCTGGGCGACATTTAGAGCACTTTCGTTTTAAAATGCGAGTTAGCATACTTGATTTGTCATTAAAATGCAAAACGCCTGCCATCACCAACATAGCCTGGGTGAGCACATACCCCCTCAGACACACATACTGTACACACACACACACACACACACACACACACACACACACACACATATATATATACACAGGTAGCTGAGGTTCATCTGTAATGCAAAAGTCCAATATGGACCCCTCTTTCTTAAAGTCTAAAGTCAGGAAATCATCTGCTATTCTTATGAATAGAAATTAATAAAATGGTACACATATGGGTTAGTATACAATGAACATACAGTAGGGGTCATATAGCCACCTGTCTTGTACAAATAACACACCAAGACCACCTTTTGAGAGCGAATAATGTCAAATATTCTAATATTCTAACCGTATTTTTTGGATGGAATGATGGAAAAAATATTCTATTAAAAGATATCAAATAAAGACATCTGCACTGTATACAGTGATACACTGGAAACAATGTAACTACTTGTATAATGGTTTTATGAGCATATAGTACTGTGAACTGCATTACTAGTTATTAACCTCCTCTTTGCCACTGTACGTTATGTTTTACTTGTGTATAAGAGTATAACTAATAATATAACATAATGTAATGTAAATGCAGCACTATCACAAACTGCAGCCAACAAAATAATCATCATAGCATTGAATCACCACCTCTCTGACACAATGACAAGTGAAGGTAGAAATTATTCTAACTGTTTAAAAGATAAGAAGAAGTGTTTTAAGCACCGTGCTTTAATAGAGTTCTGCTGAGAAGGTCTGTAAAATTGCAAATCAACTGGGAACACTGTTTTATTTCATGCATACAGTTGTTTGCAACATATTGTACATGGATTTTTGAAATTACATGCACAGTAATCAGTATCCCATGTGTTGAGAGGACAAGTGATGGGCAGATCTAACTAGCTAAAACAGTTCAAGTATAGCAGGCTTAACTTTCAGGTTGGGTTTAAGGTTTCACAAATGCTATCATTGCACGAATATGATTTGCTTATCAAGATGCCTTGTCAGACCTGAGATAAAAGGTTATCACTGCTCTAACAATATAAGGATTCTTCCTGTGACTCACAGACATGTGTCCTCCTCAAAAACCTCATGTGTCCAGGGCAGTAACACTGCATGTAACAGATGCAGGCACCTCAAGTGCACCACAGTCACAGAGTGGGATCATGTCATGACAGCACATGCCCACTCACTGCATAGTACACACACCTGACCTGGAACAAAGTGGACGACACGATACTATCCAAACCCGTCCTGAGACAGAAATCTCTCTGTGAGCCACACTTCTCAACACATTGATGAGACAGGCTGACACTGCAGCACACAGAGGGAGAGGTGTGGGTGTGACAGCCTGCTACCATAATTTCATCCTGCCATTACCTGCCCAGCCACTCACAGTTATGCTCACAGAGACAGATGCACAAACACTGCATGCAAGCAAACATGCACAGGCATACACACAAACATAAACATAATGCGCAGCACACACCAAAAACACACAGGACTCAAGTTAAAGGTGGTGCCAGTACATTGCTTCTCACTGTGACTCATTGTCAGGTTGCTGGATGAGTGTTGTCAATTGAGCTGACAGAAATAAGCATATTAGCTACAACAGGCTGTGGCAATGTCTCTCTCTCGATTTGAGTCAAGCAGCATGAAGAAGTGCATGATGCTGAAGGCAGTCCACTGAGTTTCACTAACATGTGCATCTGTTTACACCTGGTTTGCTTGAGCTGACAGTGAAACGAGGTCACGGTGTCAATACATGAATGTCTCTACTATCTGACATGCGACGTCAGATAGAGAGTCCTGAATGCTGAAGGGAGGCGAGAAATAATTCTGTAATACTCTGATGATAGCAGGCTTAATATAATCTGTGATTCTGGATAACGTAATATTGCAATGAAGCTTAGGAGTATGATACATTGGTCATCTTATCAGTATCTCACAATAATTGCGTAACGACACAGTATCAGAGGAAAATGTAAACGACTGCATTGCCAGATCATAAAATTGTCTTGATATGTGGGTGATTCATTTACTTACAGGAGCAAAAGTGTGCCTTTACATTTGCTTTAGAAGAATACTCTACACTACGTGTGTTTCAATGTGACATTTAATAGCCAGTTTTGAATGTATAAAGCTAATATTTAGATTTCGGATTTCTGATAAGAAAATAAAAAAAAATCCAAGAGAAAAGATTGACAATGTTGAGTTCATTTATGCTCATGTTCTTTGTAGGATTACACATACTTGGAGACAGAGAAGTGTTTAGTATAGTCTATCAGGACAGGTACTGAATCAGCACCATCAGTGTTAAAGATTAACTCCACAGGGTAAAACAGCATAAATACCATGGAGACTGAAATTACTGGCTACTATTGGTAGAATTTCCCCTTTGCAATGTCTACACTTTACACCAATTAATCTGCAAGTCAGGGGCCTCTCATGTGCATTCTTATGGGGATCAAAACTCCCGAGGGAGTTTCTACGCCTTAGTTAGCATAAAACTTTATCACGTGTGGAGCTGCTTATTGAGTTTCACAGCTCCACCCACCGTGACCTCCAAGTGTTGTCATGTGAGCACCTACAGATACCAATCGCAGCAGGGAAGAACGGTTTAAGAGAGAATAGTGGATACATAGGTCTAACCACACTATTACATCAGTAATGTATGCTTTTATGGTTAGAGATACGGAGTTCTGACAGCTTACGTTGGGGGGGTTGTATGAAGAAGAAGAAAAAGCCAGCAGGGTATATGCATGTATGAAACATCTACTACAAAAAAGGAACTGTCTCTTTAGATGTGTTTATGTTAGTTCACTATACATGTTGTCAGTGTGAACCATTCAAACACACTGCCTATAGGAGAAAAAGATGAAGCACTATGTAACAGATCACTTTGCCCACGAGCAAACCATCAATCAATAGTGCACATATATGAGCCCCAAATGGTTCCAGTACCACTTCATTACTTTTGCACCGCTTCTCTGCCCATACCACCTTTTGAAGTTTAGTAATGATATCTGACACGTGAGATTAGCCAAACTGAAAATTAATAATGAATTAGTGATATCTGAGTCATAAATATTTGATTCTAAACATCAAGTCCTTAATGTGACAGGTTCAAGGGAGAGAAACATAATGCAAGCTTTGATCTCCCTGAAAGCAACACACGCAAGGGTTATTTCAGTCAGATTTCCTACAGCCGTTTGTAAGACGTAAGACGTTTCACTTCCTCTGAGGTAATGGCAACACATCTACTGTTTCACAGTCCAAGTATTTTGTATCAGTCATAAAGCAGTCCTGATCTGATGGCATCTTTTTTTTTGTAAAGAATAAAGATTTAGTGCCTGTTCAGATGCTAATAGCTTTTTGTTTTGATTTTTTTGTTTTGATTTGGCAGTTTTTAAAACCACATTTTTGGGGAAGTCGACCAGTATAACGGTTAACAGTGGCAGGAAGATCTCGCTTATGTCAGCTGACACACTATGGTGTTTGTCACTTAAACCGCAAGTGTGCAACTAGCAGTGTAGTTGTTGATTGCAAGCCCCTCATCTCATTCTAAGGTTATAAAGACATAACAATACTTATTTTCATGTGATTTTACACTAATGAGAACATATTCCATTTCTGCCATATTCTGTAAATAAACCCCTTAACTATATTTGAAACCAAAACTAAAACATGAATCCTTTGACGAAAACAGAATACAGTTCCAGTCAGCAAAGTGGAAAATATTCCTGCACAGCACGACTTGTTTCTCTTTTATTCAAGTATTGCTTCAAGAATAAATTAAAAAAAATAATAAGAACGTTTCTACGACGCTTTCAAAGACAGGTTTTAGACAACGCAACTTGACCAAATTATCTAATCTATTTTTCTGTAAAGTTCCAGTTGCAGTTGTCTCTTCTTACCATATTTATTTCTACGGATGCAACATGATTTATCTGTGTATTCAGTTTAAATTAAGCAAGGGCAGCACCCACACTCAACAATCCTTGTAATAGTCTGAATAATCGCCCATTGTAGCACATTTACATGATTGAACACTTTATGTAAAGGTGTGCCCCATACTAAGCAAAACTGTGTGCACACATCAACACAGTTAATAGGTCAGTAAGTTGTACGTTTCCTGGGACTAATGTTTTGTCTTTTTTTCCACACCAACATCTGTTTTGCCTTCACACACACACACACACACACAGTGCCTTGCTCACAGGTACTTTAACAGCGGGTTTGTTCATTTATTTATCCATTAACCGCATAATCGGATTTTTGCGGCGGGACTGCAAATGGCGGATTTTGCAATATGACACAATGTCAATCACATAAATCGAGGACTCCACATCGCCAGCACAGACAACTGCCTCAAGACAACAATTTTCAACAAAAAAAATTGCCTCTATTCAGACATCTTCACGGCCTGACAGTCATGAAAAGGGCTCAGAAACAAAAGCACCTCATAACCATCATCTCCTTTCTTTTACTTGCCAGATCAACTATGCTAGTCCTGCTGTTGAAATGGCAGCCCCCTCTGAAGCAGCTGCCATGAGGTGTTCCTTCATGTCCTGACAGAGGAATCTTTTCTTCTATTTGCCCCCAAATTAGCATGTCACATTTATCGATCGTGCCTTTTATCCTGCCCCAGCATGGCATCAGCGCAGCTCTAACGCTCATTCAGCTCTTTGATGTTCTGATGACACTCTGACCACCGAGGGCAAAAATTCAATTGCACCTGATGTAAAGATGTAACAGGCTGAAAGGGGAAGAGAGGGAGAGACAGACAGACAGCATATGCATCCAGGTGATTACATGTTTGTGGAGTGTGCATCTGTCATCTACCTGAGCTGATTGAAGCTCAGATCCAGCCTTCTTGCAAAATGGCCATAAGTGTCTCCAAGGATGTCCGGAATCTCCTTGCAGTCATGTCCGATGTAGGAAATCTTTAATAATTGAAAAAGAAAAAGTGATAACTGTCAGATACGCAGCAAAAACACATCAGCATCTCTGACATGAGCACAGCAATATAACATGTAGGGGGGGCAACATTGGGACCACTATCTGAATTAATTTTGAATGATACAGGATGCTACATAATGGAGCATTTGGACTACAGTGAGGAATGTTTCCTCCAGGAGTCAATACCACAGTGTAGAAATACTCTAATATAAAGTATTAACATTAAAATATACTTAAATATTCATTAAGCAGAATGGCCCATTTCAGAATAAAATACAGCTTGATTATCATTATGTTATGTGCAAGCATCACCATTGTCAGATACTTAATATATAATATATTTGTGTATCTTCATCTATAACAAAAATCATCCGTGTGTATTAGTAACCTTAGCCTGAAGGATAAATTGGAACAAAAGCTGTGAAATCAGAAACATTTTCTATGTGCATTCCAGTTCTAACTGCACATAATGCAAAATATCTCCACATTTCAGCATACCACCGTGCACCGAGTGCACTTTGACTTGATATCGCCGCATCTCGCAGAGATTATTCTCTCCAGGGAAGTTGTCAGAGGAAACACAAAACTGAAAGTCACGGCTGTAACGTTTAGCAACAGTGTGTCACATGATGTCGAAGAAAAGGAACAGAAGTCGCATTACATATTTAGCAGCGATCAAAGTCCACCTTTAAAATCCATCGCTGAGAAATATGACTATCAACATCTGTCCCCAACAAAACAAAAACTTACCTGAGTCCCATTCAAAGCAACCAACGACTCGTGATGTGCCATAACTTTCTCTCCCTGAGACTGACAGTCACACTGACTCTGTCTTTTTAGATAAGCTCTCTGAGTTGATATCCCAAAGTTGTGCTCACGGAAGAAAAGTCCACATGAAATGTTAGTGTGGATGAAGCCCGGTCACTTTGCAGATCTTACTGCCGCTTTTCAATTGACTTTACAGTTTCCGCGTGCCGCTCCAATCAGCTGACCTGCTGTTGTGCGGAAGCACGTGGGCACACTGCTTCATACTAATCCCTGTTGCTCTGGGTTCAAGTTTCCTGTGTCCTGATGAAAACAATCTATCAGATCCAACCTCACATACCATTTAATAACAAACACCAGCACAGCAGTAGTAGTAAAAGTAGTTCCATACGCATTGCTGTATAATAAACCACTGTTTAAAAGCACCAATATATATTTTATTGACTATATAGGACTGAGAGTTTATACATATCTTGCATATGGCATTACTCTTAATATAAAACAGTCAATTAAACTGAATCCAATTCCTTCATTTGACCTATTTTACCATTTAGGAGAGTTTAATGTTACCCGCTGCTCTTCATTGGTTATTTACCTGAGATATACTCACCAAACTCACCTGTGAATCCCAATTTCTGAAGGTATGTGTCTTGTTAAGCCAAACATATTAGAAATACTTACAAAAAAGAATGCATCTGCTAGGGGCATGAGAAAATATGTTTGTTTGTTTGTTTTTTTTGTAACCTAGGTAAATCAATCCAGCTGATCAAAACACTCATTTTAAAAAGAATGTTATAAGTATGGGCAAATAATGAAACTGCCATCTTTTGTTTGGAGTGTAGTTGGTTGGATGCTCTCGGACAATCCAGCCACATTTCCGATTAGAGGAAGTATTTTCAAGCAATCTTTCACTTTCATTAGAAAGAAGGCTTCATTGTTGTTGTTGTTCATTGAGGAAGTAATGTGTTGTATATGTAATATGTCATATTTATATTGGGTAAACTCGCAGAATGCAGAACTACTCCCCTATACTTTGCAGTACTTAGTAAGGGGGACTGAATCCAAGTTAGTGGATGAGCCAGTTTGAAATGCAAAACAGTGCTGTTCCACTTTAAGCAGTTATAGTCAGAGCGATTCATCAGCAACAGACAATTTAAAAGAAACAAAAGATAGAATCAGTGCAGCACAGCCCTGGAACAGTAAAAATCTAAACAGTTTGTTGACAAATGCAAATATATGTTTTTCCAGTGTCCTGCTCTTGAACTATCTTCACACAACTCTATTCTAAACTCTATTCTAAAGTCTCTGTTCAGATCTCGTGGTTACACTGTAATTAATACTTGTTCGTTCCACTTAACAATGCCACCTGTGATGTATCTTTCTTATTAGTCCTAATACTAAACATAATACCAAATGTTTTTTGACATTCTGTTTGTGGTTGTTGTTTTTTTTATTTTTGGGCCAAGAGCACATCACAAAATAAATAAATGTTCAAATGAAACAGCCTAAGACAAAACAATGTCTGCAGTGCAGTCACATGTGGAAGCAAAAGCAAGAGTCTTATTGTATTCAGTGACAGATTACAGTATGGGAGTATGAAATATACTCGAGCTGTAATTGTCCCCAGGTGGCAATGCAGAACGAAATGGCAGTGAGTATGATAGAGACATGGGAACACAAACTGCCTCTTTACATGCAGAATACATTTGTAGGAATGATATGACCTTTGCCCTTAGTTTGACTACTCCTCTGCACAATGATGATGGTTTTATATCACTATAATGGGCATGGGCAACAATCATTTGCAACTACTGCAAGTAACTTTGTATACATTGGAACTGAGCATTTCATATTATTGATAATATGTGTATGTTTGCAGCAAGCTACTTGTACAACAGTGCCCATTGATACTGATACAGTTTGCACTAAGAGTTTTAGGATTAACTCCATAACCTTTGTCCGTAGACTGCGTTTTTGTGCGCAGCCTTGTCCTGAATGTTAATTGCACTGAAAATTCCATGAATGTAAAAAAAAAATTCTGATCTTAAATGACCCAAGTTCAAGTGGATTATGCATCTCTAATGTCATGATGGTGTGAGATAAGATATAATGGCACTGGGTAGTCATTAAATTGCTTATATGGGTCTTAGAGCAAATGTGAAATTGTAATTGAAATATTATCACATCTATTTGACTCTGACTTATCTTCCTATTCATATTTTGACCCTGCTGACACAGAATATTTCAGCATTTTCATATATGAGGGCTTTGAATGTGAAAGGTCCGCTACTTAACCTATAGGTCAAACATGGCAGTTGCTAACAGGATTTTTTTTTTTTTACTTTTGAAATGAAATATTTTTTAGTTTCAGATAAAATATGACAACATAAACTTACTTGCTTTATACCACTTTCCTCCTACACACTAACTTAGTGTCAGAAATATTCATTTATTTTACAAGGAATATGAATGTAGTGAGCATATGAGTCATTTTTATTTCACACTGAGTCACGACTTAGTGACTTTGCAGGTCAACTACACAATTGGAGGCTTTGCGTAAACATTACATTAGTGTGATCTCATGAAATGTTTGTTTTGTTGATGACATCCTGCCTATCAACTTCAATTTTCATTGGTGACATTAAACTTGTCATTATTTTTATATTGAGGGGATTACTGCCCCCATCCACAATACAGGATTATGCAATCCTGTCAGATTTTAAAATATGACATACATTGATGCATGTGTGTCGAACCAACTGCTGCCATGTTGACAAGATGAAAAATGTCCATTCATTCATTATTCTATGAGTCAATGTGCTCTGAGAGCATGCAGGACATGAACAGCCGAAGCAGCACTGCTGTGTTTATCCATCTCTAACTGAAGGGAGTGAAAACACGTTTCAGAGGGCAAACCTACTATTATTGTTGTAGGTGGTCACAGTGACAGTGCAGAGGAATCAGAAGAAAAAGTTTTGGGGACACCATGTTGTGTTCCTGTGTCTCAGTCTCAGTGTTGTGTGTGACGTCACGCGGGACCTCCCATACGCGGAAAAGCTGCCGCTGCGCGCCCTGAGAGAGAGAGCCGAGGAGTGCGCATGGCTCCGGTCTCCACTGTGTGCTCCTTTTTCCCGTTTGACTGAATGTGAATGTTTGCTGTTGTTTGTGTCCTGAAAAAAACTGTTTCGTTTATACAGGAGGACTACTTTAATGTTGTTGTTTTTTTGTTTTTTTGTTTTTTGTTTTTTTAAATCCTTTCACTTCTCTGACGTTTTTACATCGGAGCTTAGTAAGGCAATGATTCCAGGTAATGTCGTGTCACGGACTTTCCTGTAAACCTGTCCTTCCTCATTGGAGCTATAGAAAAAAAATCTTTTTCTACTTTCATGCATGCGGTTTCATGATTTCAATCATCTCCTGTACAGCCTTTTTTTTAAAAAAACCTGTTACTAATATTTTCTATATATCATGTCTTTAAAACACCGGCTTTAGGTTCAGGACGGGAATGTCGTGATAGACAGTGTGAAAACGGACTGAGAAAATACTATTAAGAACTTTAAGTTCCCAAACAGTCATACAGTAAGAGAAGAATAACTTTTAAAATTATAAACAAAAGTAATATTTGATTGTCTGCAATTAGGGAAGTTGTTTAATTTTGTATTTTCTGTTTTTTTTTTTTAATGTGGCTTTACCTTATTCATACATATTTATATGTAAACCAAGATTTTGAATATGTTCTCCCTCGCTCCATGACAAGAAGCCGGCCCCAGCATAGCTCACAGTAACCCTGCAAGTGCAACACATTTCCTCACGAGATGTAAATAGTTGTATTTGCATGCGCGGAGTGATTCATAAACATGTCAGTGTTATGAAATATATGGGGGGGATATTAAAACTTTCTATTTAAATATCATGAATTATGGTCGCAAAAATGTGTTCCCATTTAAGGGGAATGCCGAGTATTTTGGTGTCTGGTGCAGAAGCCCATTCGTCATACGGACAATAAAGAGGGTTTTCGCCTGACAGTGGAAATTTATGGTTGCCCTTCTTTGCCCTAATAACTCACATATTGTGTCACGGACTGACAGCCCTTGCAGAAAACAGCAAGCCTGTTATCAATCACACATCTTTGCATATTGTGAAACGTCCCCCCCTCCTCTCTCTCTCCCTCTCTCTCTCTCTCTCTCTCTCTCTTTTCTGCCAAGACAAAAACACTGCAAATATTTGAAGGAACAGAGCTGCGCTCATTTGGACTTTTTCTTTCTCACTAACTCACATTAAATAAAAAACAAAAACAAAAAAACAAAGAACCGTTGGCCTATTTTGGAGCTGAGGTTTTATTTATATGAAAATGATGAGTTACGTGTTCAGAGAAGACAATTATGAAATGATTTTATTTATTCATACACAGTTTACAAAGCTGCACTCAGTCATGCAGACCAGTGTAGGCCAAAAAAAAAAAAAAGCTGAAGCCAAGAGTTAGCTGCAAAATTTATTTTTCTTCCTCTTGAGTAACAGTCAGTTTTATTTCTAAATTCTTGCAGTAGATTCTACTTTTTTTTCAAAGCATGTGGATAAAATATGTTTTATTGTATTGTATCCCCTCCACCCTTCATCCTAAATTACATTTCTAATCCGTTGTGTGTTTTTATTTATGTAGGATATGGTTTGTTTGTTTGTTTGTTTGTTTTTACACCAAAAACATATTTTGTCCCTTGATTGTCCACTCCAGGTTTTCTTGCTCTCCAAGATGACCTGTCAAGCAGATTACCACAGAAAGAGATTAATGGCAGAGGCGGGTTGCAATAATAATCGTTTTGTTTGATGTGACAACTTTGATAGGCGTTGATTTACTTACAAACTGATAGGCTTTTAATTGAGCGCCTCAATCCCGATTGAGATGAAAGGAAAACCCGCATTGAAAAGCTGCCCGATTGCCCTGGAGCCTCAATACTGATTAGCCATCTCAGCGGTGAATAGTTCAAGGCATTTTAAACTTCTTTTCTCAGCGGCCTGACAGACCATTCCTCTTCTTCTTTTCTTTCTCCCTGTCCGCTTTTTTTTTTCCTCCAACCTCTTCAAGAAAATAAATCATTCTCATTGTATGTAAATAAAATCGAGCTGACATCAATATAAAATGTCTGGATTTCTTTTTTTTTTTTTTTTTGTTCCCTGTCTTTGTTATTCTTGTTGCAGATGACAGTGTGCCCGAGGCAGATGACAGGTTTTAACAACACAATGGCAGATGCGTTTAGCCCCAAAAATGGACAGAGCTCTGTTTGGAGATGTTGTTCCACATTAGTTTTTTTTATTATTTTTTTTATTTTGAATGAATGTTTACTCTAGCACGTTGTTTGAACTTATTTCAGACGGATGGACAACATTAAATATTACACACTGGAACTATAAATGATTCATTTGTGCATATATTATATTTCCATCGTGTAAATTATGGGATATTTTATTTTTAATCTTTATTTTTTTTTCTTTTTATTAACTTTGTCATGGCAACGGTGTTCCCCCCTGAGGCTTCTTGTTAACACCATAATCGGCCGATTACAGCCAAAGCACTTTAGCACCTGAACAGCTATACTCCATAGAACATGTGAGCTGGGCTGTCTGCGAGTTATTAAAGTTTCATCGTGTGTGTGTGTGTGTGTCACCTCCGAGGTGTTTGATGGAGAACTCCAAAAAGTTACACACACTTTGTTGAAGACTAACACAATCCACTTCAGTCCACGTATCCTTCTCCCTCACATTGTTTGGATCGTGGATATCGGCTGTTTTAAGTCGATGCGTTTTAAAAAAAAAAAAATCGATTTATTTCTTGTGAAAACTTGGTGTCTCTTGCAGAACGTCTCTCTCTCCCCATTTGTTCTTTTCCCCGCAGTCACACTGGCATGTAATCAGCCACAATAGCTGACATAAATCAAGCGGCGGATTGACAGCGTCTGACAAATAACTGATTGATTGCGGTGGAGCAGAATTGACACTTGACGGAGGGGTGGAGATAGAAATAGAAGGGCGGTGTATATTATACTGAAAACATGTGACATTCACATCCCTCCATCACTACATTGGTCTATTCCTGTCAACGCTTGTCTGTTTAGGGAATTCAAGCTGAAGTGGTTGGTTTTATGTTTGTCGGTGGGGGAGGAAAAAAAAGTCTCACTTGGTGGGACGTGCGTAAAATGCGCACACTTGGCGAGGCTCTTGGACCGCCTGAACACTTAAAATAAGCCAGAAAATAAATAAAACACGTCTTGGGACAACTACATGTTTCTGTGTTACATATTTTTAATTATAAACTTCATGAATGTGGCTGTTATGATGGTAGCAGCAGCAGTGAAAGGTCGGAAATACGCGTCGGTTTACACAGGAATCAGAAACAGGTCTTTCCATTCGTTTGAGACCAGACTACGATGAAGATGAATGTGCTGTTAATGTTTCCAACGTGATTTAACTCTCTCAGCGTGTGAGCTGAATTCAAATGCGCTTCATTTGACGTCCAAACACAAAACTCAAACACATCTCTCATATTGGACTGAAACACTGAATTGTTAAAGTATGGTATGGTGTTTTTGGAAGTTAAAAAAAAAAAGTGTTTATCTGTGGTATCGTTCACACACTATTCTGGATCCTGAACCCCGTAGCTCCACATGGAATAGAGCGTAAGCGTTCACACTAACCAAAATATTGCAGCCTATCTCCTCCCCCGAGCTGTCGAAATAGAGGCGCTTACAAAGAGGAGAACGTCACATCCCCTTGACCCTCCAATCACCTCAGGGTCCCATTTGATTGGAAGGCGGCAAAGGCTTTAATCTCGGACTAATTCAGCTGCTTTTGAAGTGAAAATTTCTACCAGTTCGTACTTCGGGAGTACAGAGCGAGGACCTGCAGACAGACGCACACAAGGCGCAGCGCTCATGGTGCAAGACGCAGCCACGGATCTGCGATAACCTCGCACATTCTCCTTCCAGCTGCCGCGCCTTGCTCCTTTTACTACCAGGATTACACATTACTGAAGCGTTTTACTTCAAATTCTTCTCTTTTTTCTCCTTCTTCTTCTTCTTTTACCACCCCCCCGAGAGAGAAGCTTTCTTTTGATTTTTCTTAATGAATCTGACGAAAGCATCGCCGTTTCATTTCCTGACAATTGGGACATGATCACGTCGCCCTCGGCGTCTGCCCTGAAAAATAGTGATATTTGTGTAGCTTGGGAAAGCAGCAGCAGCAGCAGCAGCAGCAGCAGCAGTTCTCGGAATAGCAGCTCAGCGAGCATCAACAAGCCCTTTCTCCACTCCGCACCTCCGTGTGATCCACTACGGCAAGCAAACCGACTTCCCATCAAGGTTTTGAAAATGCTTACCGCACGGTCGGGACACATTTTGCACCCGGAGTATCTGCAGCCTTTGCCTTCTACCCCGGTTAGTCCTATAGAGGTAAGAAGACCATTTTTGGAACTCTTTATGTCAGCGTATTTACACTGTTATGGCTGTTAGGGATTTTTAGTTTTCCGTGCTCCGTGTGACACCGTTTGAGATCATATCGATGTTTTTCCGTATTATATCCCGTTAAAGTGTGATTCCGCTGTTTAAATCGGTAATGTGGAGTGTAAAGACTCGCGATTTGTTTGGAACAATCTACATGATTATAGTTTAGCTCACGTAAGTGCCGTGCGTAATCGCTACGCGCACATTCCCGTTTGGAAATGTCCTATTTGTATTCCTCAGGCTTTCTGTAATCCTAAAATAAAGCATGTCTGTGTGCGTTTTAACGACATTCATCAACATCTATTTCGTGTCTTTTGCAGCTAGACGCCAAGAAAAGTCCGTTGGCTCTGCTGGCGCAGACCTGCTCTCAGATCGGCAAACCGGACCCACCACCCTCCTCCAAATTATCCTCCGTCACATCAAATGGATCTAGTGAGAAGGAATCTAAATCCGGTCCTTTGAAAATGAGTGACATCGGTGTGGATGACAAATCGAGCTTCAAACCTTATTCTAAACCGTCAGACAAGAAGGACTCGTCTTCGGGCGTCTCAAGCGGAGAGAAGTCTGGTTTCCGAGTGCCGAGCGCCACCTGCCAGCCGTTTACGCCGCGGACAGGCAGTCCCCATTCAAGCACTTCAGCCTCCCCGATGCCATCCGAGGGGAAATGTGGGGATAGGGATGAAAAGAAAGAGTCTGATTGTAATAAAAATGGCACTACGGACGGGTCTGGCACCACTAGCCACAGCAGGATAAGCGTGAGTTGTGGTGGAATTAACGTGGAGGTCAACCAACACCAGGAGACGACGCCTGGCACTAAAACCTCCTCCTCATCGGAGTCTCCATCTGTAACTTCTGTATCCTCCGCATCCGTTCTCGGGTCAGGACTTGTGGCGCCGGTTTCTCCTTACAAACCGGGGCAGACAGTTTTCCCTTTGCCTCCTGCTGGTATGACCTACCCAGGTAGCTTGGCTGGGGCCTATGCTGGTTACCCTCAACACTTCCTGCCCCACGGAGGGAGCTTGGTAAACGCACAGCTGGCTAGTTCACTGGGCTGCAGTAAGGCTGGATCCAGTCCTTTGGCTGGGGCTTCTCCGCCGTCCATCATGTCAGCCAGCCTGTGCAGAGACCCTTACTGCCTCAGTTACCATTGTGCCAGTCATTTAACAAGCGCAGCCAGCGCTCCCTGCACGCACGAGTCTGCAGCTGCAGCGGCCGCTAACGCCCTCAAATCCAGCTACCCACTAATGTACCCGACACACCCCATACATGGCGTTCATTCCTCGGCGCCATCATTTAGCGGACACCCCCTGTACCCATACGGTTTCATGCTCCCCAACGACCCTCTCCCTCACGTTTGTAATTGGGTGTCGGCAAATGGACCGTGCGACAAGCGTTTCTCCTCCTCAGAAGAGCTCCTGAATCACCTGAGGACACACACTGCTTTTACTGGAGCGGAGAAGTTGATATCTGGTTATCCCGGGTCTTCATCACTGGCCAGCGCGGCAGCAGCGGCCATGGCCTGCCATATGCACATGCCACCGTCAGGAGCCCCCGGGAGCCCAGGAACTTTGGCTCTAAGGAGCCCGCATCACGCGTTAGGACTCAGCAGCCGCTACCATCCCTACTCCAAAAGTCCCCTGCCAACCCCTGGTGCCCCTGTACCCGTCCCGGCTGCCACCGGCCCTTACTACTCCCCTTATGCACTGTATGGCCAGAGACTCACCACAGCATCAGCGCTTGGATACCAGTGAGGAAAAAAAAAAAGAGACTTTGAAAAGTTTATAGTACTAAGAATGCAAATATAAAGACTTTTATATTAACAGCGCTAAACTTATGGTCGGGAACCGTGGACTTCAACTGTATTTATTTATATGTCGGCTTAAAAGCAGGCGATAATAGCTGCAAATGGAAAAATATTCGAGCAACTCAAAAAGTGCATTATGTTGAACTCTATAGGTAAAGTGAAAAACACACACACATGTTAGAGTACTAATTCAAGTAGGGGTCCTCATTTCGATGTTAATTTGAAATTGCTATGATTGTATTTGTTCTTATTTAATGTCTCATTGAGAAGAAAAAATAATTTACATGCATGTTTGTTTCTTAAATTTCAGAAATTGTCCACATTTTAAATTGCCGTTATTTTTCAGGTGTACACCTTGGAAAGAGAATTGGTATTTTTTTGTATGTATTCTGGAAAAAAAATAAGAAACAGTTCTGTTCCATATCTCCGTGTGCCTCATTTTCTGAAGTATTAACATTGTTCACTTTAAAATAATATTTCACTTCATATTCCACTGGCAGTTTTTTTTTTTAAACTGCTGTGTTAAATTAATGAGGTGAAGAAAACCTCCTGTGATCATTTGCGCGACACACAGGACTTTATTTTACAGACTGTCACACTTTAAAACCAATCTTTTCTGTCTTAACAGAAGTCATTCTGCTGATGTGCATCTTTTCTTTTCTTTCTTTCTTTCTTTCTTTCTTTCTTTCTTTCTTTCTTTCTCACATTACTTTATATGCCAAATAATTGAGAAGCTTTAAACGTTTTCTTTTATCAAAGCACACGTGTTACAAAGTTTAAATTAAATGCAATTTGAATGAGTGTTGTGTGAGAGTGTGTGTAAGAGAGTGTGTGTGATAGAAAAAAAGTGTGTGTGTGTGTGTGTGTGTGTGTGTGTACACAGTTAAACGGGCTTTATACAATTCATTTGTAAGAAAGAATTTAGTTGCTGGTGGGTGAATTTTGTCTAAAAAGTTGTTAGAGGAGGGTCCCCTCCTCTCGCGTCAGGCGCTTCTTTACCTGCGTAAAAAGTAACATTTGTGAAACACGCCAGACAAAAAAACAAAAAAAAGAAAAAAAGTTGGACAGCTGACTTTTCTGTGTTTTTAAAAAAAGAAATCACGAGCACAGCTATGTAATATAAATTGCTAAATTAAAAAAAAAAAAAAAAATCAATTCTACAACCTTAAGAGAAAGTCGGACGTTGACTTGAATAATTTGCTGCCTTTCAGGTTTAATGCACTATATTTTACAAGCGTCTTCGATTGTCTTTTTCTTTTTTTTAATTTATGATGAAGCTGTGGGCTAAAAGAGCAACACTCTGACGCTCCTTGCAGCAGAGTGGAGGCCGTTAACTGGTTTATATATATAAAACTGATATGGGTTATTTTTTGATTGGATGATCATTAAGAAGATGCTACTATTTAATTTGCATTTGATAATCTCATCCACCTGTATATTTAATGTACACAGTAAATTTGTTATTAAAAAAAATCTGACTTGTGCAAAAGTTGTGGGATTTTCATGCAGGTGCGAACACTCACAAATCGTGGTTGGACTTTGGCGCATATTGACTGCGCCTGTTTATAGATTTCCTAAATCACAAATACCATCCCACATGAACAAATGAAAATTTTCCTGTTATGTCGGTTTTTTTTTTTTAGATTTTTCTTGCACGGGTGACAACAACAATTGTTACAGCTGATTTTGACATCCATAAGAAAAACCGCAATATTTTATTCATCGTATTTTAATAGGATATAAACTTTACAAAAATCGGTGCATGGGATAGTTGAGCTCGCACAACCACAATTAATTATCCATAATGTATCCAAAGGGCTTATATATTTTGCATGTAAGTGAAATATATATGCTATAGCCGACTCACAACAACATTAACTTCGTCTTTCAGCTCTTTTGGACATAGTGTTGACCCAGCTGTCTTACACTTCTTATTATTTATTTAAAATACCTCCTCAGCTATGCTGTCCCTTGTCTATCGCACAGCGGTTAGTCAGACGAAACTAACTCCTCTCATAGTGTGTATAAGGCCCACACGCGTCCTAAACTGATGTAATGACGGTGAAAGGGAGCAATTTCCATTTCTACCCACATCATGGTGGCTGTGCTCGGAGAGTCCCGGTGGAAGGCAATTTATCATGTGCCCCTCCCCCTGGTCCTGTCACTGGAGGAACAGGCAGGCACATGTGTGCATGAATTACCAAGCCTCCCACCTACCCAGCCCTCCCTCCCTCCCTCCCTCCTCCCGTCCTCCCTCACTCACTGTGGAGATTTGACACAGAGGAGAGAGAGAGAGAGAGCATATGAGATAAGAGTATGCAAGAGTATAAAAGTACATATTCACTTTGTCCATCAAGGCCCAAAAGTGCTTAGGTGTGTGCTTAGCTCCACAGAACAAAGGTGGACATCAAACCACATCATAATGGTACATTTATTTAAATAATTTAAATATAATAATAATAAAAACATAACTCAAACAGTGAAATGAAGTGGATTTTGGTGATTATTTCTTTAATAGGAATCTTATTAACTAAATTAATAGTCTGGTGAGGGTCAATGAGCTGAAGTTTAAGGGAGGTGCAGTATCTATATCTATCTCTACCTGTCTGGCCCTGTACACATTAGCAGTGTAAGATCAGGGTGTTTGCAGATTTTCCGAATGAAAACTGGTCTGACTCTGAAATTGCAAACACTGCCCGATGCAGCAGCTGAGGCAAAAACTTTACTGCATAACTTTACGCGTTTAAGTAGTTGAAGACAATTTATAGCCGCTGTAAGTGATGTTTTTTACTAAATATGTCAATGTTAAAAAGAGAACTTTTCTGTTTTTTACTAAATATGTCAATGTTAAAAAGAGAACTTTTCCGTTCCTCAGTCACTTATACCTTATGCCTCACAAAGTATGCCGTGCTTCTCCGGATTTCTAGTCAAAGCAGCCATTTTAGATTCTTGGGACATACTTGTGTCCTCAGAGAGAGAGAGAGAGAGACACTGCAGGAAACCTGGCAGGACATCTGGCAAGAGGGGGGAGCCCAGGACGTGACTCACACACCTAACCCCATATTCAACCCTACTGAATTACCACCACTAAAGCTGTCATTAGTGGGTGTGTGGCACAATATAAAGACATAGCGTCGTCTGCAGTGGCAAGTCTATAGTTTGGGTAACAGCTGTGTCAATAAGGGGAAGCTGCTATAATGTCCAACCCCATGCCAGACATAAGTCAAAGAGCGATTATTATCTTTTATGTATGTGCAGTTGTTTTATCAGGCTGCAATTACAATATAAAGCCTCTTAGTGATGGGAAAAGGAGACCTATCAATAATGCCTTTGTTTGCTTTATGGGCACTTGATATTTCTTACTTGCAATTATATTTTACAAGTATAGATTGCTACTTTTCAAATACATTTTGATTATATGTGTACTTATACACCACAGAGACTGGTCTGCATGTATCTACAACTGTATATTACATGTACCTACGTTCTCCACTACGCATTTGCACTCCAATTGTAGTAAAAGGTGTCATCTTAGCTGGAACACCCAACTGTGATTATCTCAGTGTGTGATTTATGGTGATACGGGCTGTTGAGGTGTCCACTAGCTTTGTGATTGTAGTAATGAAGCCATAAAGTGAGCAGCATGAAACAAAGCAGGGACTCAGTGGTCGTAACCAGATCCACTGCTTTAGGCAAATCCAGACTAAATCTACCTATTATCCAGCAGATTTTAAAAAAAATCAACATTGTTGTTGGTCACACGTCATATCCATCAACACTAAAGCACCTTTTTCTGACAGATTGATCCTAGAATGTAGTCTCCAACTGAGAGTCGTACTAGAGGTAATTTGGTTCTCAAAATTGGTGCCAAGGCAGACAGGAATCCCTCCCAGCTCTTTTACATGTGGTTACCCTCCTCATTGATTTACAAATGTAAAGTGCTCATCCAGGTGATGTGAGAGAAGTGGCTGTGTTGATCTATCTGTGCCATTCAGATCTCTAACCAGTGAGAGACTTTCTTGTGCTTAGACAGCCTAAATGAGGTCATTTCTGTCTGCTCTTGGGATCTACGGTGCGCTGGGGTGTTTTAGTGTTCAGATAATTTGCCCATTTTCTGATTCTGACAAAGAATATTTTATGGAAATGCACCCTTATTCCAGGCACTTTAATGGTTGGAGTAGTATGTGAGCTGATGAGGTTGTTGTCTGTCACTGATAAATGTAAAAAGCAGAGAAAATGTCAGGGTTGGGCTCAGCTCCAAAGGGCTTTTTTACATTCATTTGAAATCAGAAATGCCTAAGCACCGTATCTTCAGGGCGTTACGGCACACAATCACAAGGTTATTCTAATTGTTTGAAGCTGTGTGCATATAATAGAAGGCATCTTACGGCGTGTCTTTGTGCGTATAGCCACCCAGTGGACTATCAAATACAGAATCATCCAGCTTAATTTGAGATAAAGGCATTTGCTTTCCAAGGTTTTTTTTTTTGACAGGTTGAGGTTTCAGTCTACCACATAATTGCTGTCTTGTGTTGTTCTCTCTCTTCTATGAGTAAATCCTGATGGTGTGTCATGGGCATGACAGGAAGAGTACATGATGTCATTTCCATGGGTGTTGGCCACCAATTACCATGACTCACATGCTTACTAACTACACAAACCCATGTCTTCTGTCGAGTTGGATAAAGATACAATGATTAGTCAATACTTCCAGGGAACCTACACTCCTGGAAAGAACAACATTTAACATTTATAATAATTAAGTGATTATTAACTCTATGTAAAAGAAAGCTGTATTATGTTATTGGATGGCTGCACATTAAGCCTAAAGGGGACTGTATTACTGTTTGCACATCAACAAAGGTCTCCTTGCACCTGTTTCAATGTAATTCTGAGTTGTTGGGGGTTTTTTTATTTTTTTTTTTGGTGTTTTATGGCTACACGTCCTAATGGTTTGTATTAGTATCAGTTTTCATACAGTAGCACTACATGGTCGGTCAAATAAGTAACTTAGAGAAGTAACTAAATTAACATCCACGATTGGCTCTTAAATAAAAATAAGCTCTAAAAATAATCAGAAGTATAAAGTAGTGCACAAAGCTTAACCCCCATCCTCTATTTTGTTAATGTGTGGCTAAAATGATGCAATAATACAAGAATGGCAAGATCATTTACAACCTAGACAGACAAGATATAAAAAACATACTGTATCTCATTTTAATAAATAATAGTAAGTAAATGAGTCAACTGAGTAAATTAGGCTTGAAATAAATATTACACTTGGCATAAAATGACCATGTGGAAACATCAAATATATATGTATATATAGGCCATAACTAACACTGAGATGGTTGCAACACTTGAAGGAATTTGTTGATGGAAGCTCATTTTACACAATAGTTAGTATGCAATATATTGCAATTATTGAAGTTGTCCAGTCATAACCTAAGAAGCCAGACAAACACATGGAAGAAGCTCAAATCTCATACTAGTACAATGCAAGTTATTTTGAGGACAAAACATGTACCTCAGTGACTGAGCTCCACATGAAAGCTACTTAAAGCTGTCCTGTTGAGTTTTCTTTGTCAACAAATGCAGATTGGTGTTGTTGTAGGACACTTGCTACACTGAACCTTATGAATTCTCCACAAACACTACGCACAGTTATTATTGCCAGTATGGGTGCATTTTTGATGGAAGATTTATTCTCCATTTGCACCACCAACAGGGTATTACATTACTTTATAGTCACAACATTTGTTGGATTTGACTATTTGACTTCATGACTTTTCCTTTAGTGCAAAGTCATGGAAGTGGTTGTTGTTTGATCCACCTACGCATGAAAACTCATGGCTGGATGCAACAAGCTCAGGCACATCCGCAAAGGGATTTTTCAAAGAACATCACAAACTAAAGTGGGCGTAGATTAAGTCAAGTTGAAGGAAAGTGGATACAACCATAAGTTACAGTTTTAGCAGTGGTACTCATAGACTCCGGGTCAAATTGTTGTTAGTGGCGAGCGGTGGCTAATTCACCCTGCTCTTTGCATGTTGAAAATGTTTTCTTTTTAAATAACGAATAAAATCCCTTTTTCACTGACGCTGCCCTTATCTATCATTTGCCTGTGTAATACAGCTAAATGATAGCAATTTAGCCAAAACTGTTTACTAATTATAGATGTTTGGAGATTTTTACTGCCTGACTTGATCTTGATGTTTTCTAGTGTTTTGTTTATGCATAACAATAAATCATAAAGACACCGAAGCTAAAGTTATGAACACAATTAGCACAGTGTGGCTTCAGTTTAGGCCCCACCAACATTAGATTGTCACAAACAAGAGGCATTCTTATGAAAACCACCATCTCTGACACAGCGCTACTACTGATACAGTTCCCTTTAAAATATGATACATTTATAACCACCTAACACGATTATAATACTAACATTAAAACAACCTCAAGCGAGTTCTCCACTAACAGGTGCCTACTTTACTTAAATAAATAAAAAAAACAGTTAATGAGTAAACACAAACGGTTGCTCTGTGTTTGGCTTCATTACCCACCACAGCAGCTGTTTTTTGGGGAAACAGAATTAGTCAAAAACCTGTAAAGAACCATATGGACGATTTAATAGTTTTGTGTATAATAGTGGTACTCCGTAGGACCATTATCCAATTTAAGGAACCACTGAAGACCCAGAACTTTCTGTATACAATAAAAAAAAAGGAAGTGTACACTCCACTATGAAATTCTCCAGAGTTTGGTGGTCAGAGCCAAGTGTGAAAAAAAAACAGCAATATATAACACTTATGTGATTTATGAGAGCTATATTTATCACGTTGATATAAACTATTCAACTATTACCAGCCTCCACATTACTCCAGCAATTCATTCATGTCAGTGGACCAAACAATTCCCTCCCCTCTACACCGCCAACCCCAAACCAAACTACTTCTCTCTGCCTGTGCCCATATGGCTTTCAATAGAGACTTCTCCAAGGAAATAAGAGGAGAGGGGGACATTTCTCAACTCATCCACATGCAATAAGTGATGATGCTGCGATGTATCACACATTGATCTGAGGCATTTGGGGGAGCCGAGCGTATTAAGAAGGGAGCGCAGTAGACTAATGGGCCTGACTGGGAGACAAATTGGGCCAGACATATAGCAACACAGCCCCAGGAAATATGGGGGCTCACATCACTTTTATTTCTTTAATGCATTTTAGTGTTAACTGAGAAATTGAACTTCAAATTACCTACAATCCATTTGTTTTTCCTCCCCCTGTTTTTTTTTTTTGTTTTTTTTTGTTGTTGTCTAGTGAAAACATTACAGGCTGTGTGCTGCTGAACAAGCAAGTTTCTCTGTTTTGGAATAAGTTGCTTACTTAAAATAGTAGACTGTATTACTGTAAAAAAGTTAAAAGACTAAGAACATCAAGACAGCTTCTTTTTATATTTCTTTTCAGATAATATGGTTACAGGGACATTATGTCATTTAGAAAAGGAGAAATGTAACAGATTAGACAATATAACCACTGCATATTTTTAGATGATTACATTCACAAGAAAATAAACAAGAAAATGAGAAAAAAAAGAGTAAAGTGGCTATAAATCATGTTTTAATTTAGTCTGAACTCCAGTTAGAGATCTCACGTTTTATTTAGAAGCTAACTGATCTCGTCATTGAAATATGCTACTCCACAACTGTAACAGATAGTGACGCACTGTACAAGTTAAGTCATGTAGATGTCAGCACGCACTTGAGCCTCATGCTTTGAGGTCTTAAGCCAGTGTCAAGACTCTATCTGAAAAAAGACTCCTTGTACTGTAAGACGGACATCTACAGTACATCTGTCCAAATGCGCTGTGTCCTGTGACAGACAAAGAAGACCTGCGCTGTCTGTCTTCAATTGCTGTGGACAGTCAAACAGATATTCAGAGAGTCAGACAGACGTCTATCTCAGCTGCAGACCACAGCGTCTGCCTGTAAGATGTAAGATGTTTCAGACAGTGGACATAGTAACACTTTATACGGTGAGTTTGATGGGAGCCAAGCTACTGGTATATCAGGATGACACTATTTCTAATTATTTACAGTTGATTTTATTTGGTTGTATCCGACTGCAGAGAAGGCACTCAAAATAACAGCATAAAGTCACTCTTTTAAATGAACAGTACTTAAACAACAGAGATTTATGCGCGATGCTCGACATCTCCCAGAGTTTGGATTAAGTGCAGCTGTTTTATGTGACAAGAAACTGGCTTTTCTTTCTGCTGTGTGACTGTGAGGTTACAGAGCTGTTTGAAAGCCAAAAGTGTTGTGACAATCATATGCTGAACTGCTCCCCCTATAGACATACAGAACATGGGTAAGCCAAGGAGGTCACACAACACACAAGTCTGTTTTCTGATGAGGAATGTTTTGTAATGGTTAATTTTCTTTAAGATGGAAGCTGGCAAATGCAAACTATCAACCTTTAAATATTAGAAGAAGCATACATTTACACATGCACACAAGGGCGCACACCCGAGGAGTCAATCAAAAAATAAACAGATGAAATCTACTGAAAATTTGACGATAGAGAAACTGTCACTCGGATGATTCTCAACACAAAGAAACCGGGAAAGACAAGTGAAGGGATCTTTTGAAACCTTAGGTAAATAAGAGGAATCAGGCGTTGAACATCCAGGTAATAACTGATGTTAGGACTTGGCATTTGCTCTGACATGCATTTGAGACAGGAACATTAAAAGATATCCACCATTTGACAGGTATCACAGTTCCCCCAGGCAAGAAGGATTCTCATTTTGATGAGTGTGTCAGTCACAGTGAAGCCTGTCGACAAGCCAGATCTCAAGCACTGACGTTCAGGAATAACTCTTGCCTCAAAAATTACAAATAGAATATTTGAGCAGCTGTGTGAAGGCAGACTGATTATGGCTAAACTACAAAATGTTTAGTTTGTGGTGTTGATGCTTTAGCATTTCTAAAAATGCAAAATTTCAGCAAGGCTTTCCGCGACATAACCAATAATGCCCCAAAATGCTTCAAGTCAGTATTCTATGTTTCAAACTGAACGTAGTTTTCTATTTACAATGCACTAGAGAGCATTTCTATATTCCTCATTCTTTGAAATAACAGTGTGTGTGTGTGCATTTATTTGAAAAATAACCGTCAGCTTTCAGTGTACAAGCTGAATCCTCGGAAAAGTGCAATTGTAAAATTCCCAAAAATGGATCATTCATAATCAACTTCAATGAATTAGTTGTGACTGAAGTTGACAGTCCTGTGGAGAGATGGCGGACGACACAGGGTTTTAAATGCCACGCTCAGCGCCATGTGTGAATAGTCTCTCTGTATGCATTTTTCACTCCAGCATGTGCCATGTTCAGTATATGACGCTCACATTGATTTACTACCCTCTTCCAGCTAAATAATTTACAGGTATGTAGCTCTCTGTGCTTTTAATGGTTGTTGTATAGACCTGCTTGCCTTTAAAATGTTCCACAGGCTAAGCAGCCATATGCCTGGATGGATGGGAGACCTCTCAGCACTGATTAATAAGCTGCTCAGTACTTCACTGCAAACAGGGTGTCAGGAAACACTGCATAACCAGAAGCAGCCGATGTGCTGCAGAATGCCTTATGTGCTTTATATGCATTTGTGAATACGCTGCAGTCCAGGGCTCCACAGGTAATACGAGTGATCTGATGTAGTGCGTATAAAAAATAGATCTGTTTTAAAATTTGATGTGTGATTTACCCTCAGTGCTCACATGGGAGTCCTATTATGAAATATGAATGCGTGTGTTATTTTGGCAAATGTTTGTGTTTGTCGGTCTAAACGCTAGTTCAAAGAAACACACCGTCAGTTCTTTGTGGGAGGCCAGACTGCTGGCCTGCAAACAAAGCCAAAGAATATTATTCATTACAATGCCATTCAAGCTCCATTTCATGGGTGCCGCCAATCAAAAGGCATTGTTCTTTTAAATATTATTCTCTGTTAATGTTTAATGTCTCTGGCAGTTCATTGAATTTTGAGCATATTCTTTTGGAGAAGCAGACCTGATATGCAAATGATTAACCATCAAGTGTTTACTTTCGAGCACCTGTTGATTATGCCCTTTGATAAGAACTGAGCCACCCTTTCTTTTGATACATTTGTTCAACTCACAATTACTAATGGCATTAATCTCATTTACCTTTACACTAGTGGTTTGTTTACGAGTAAGTAAGATTTTAGTTAGTAAGATTTGGGGTTTCATAACTGTAGCACACGGATGCAGACAGTTACAAATCGGCATTAAATCAATGGCAAAGATTTTACCATATGAAAGTCAATGGGATGACATCTTACTGGCTGCAGTATCTGTGGCCTAATGTAAGTTTATTCAGGCTTCTGTGACATGAAAATGCTTGAGAGCCACTGCTTTCGACAGTCCAAAACTGCAGGGAGGCAGCCAGCATTTTCCAGTTCAGAGCTCAACACAGCTCAGCGTGGTTTCGACAGGTTGAGTGCCTGCATGCTTTCACTCTGAAGCGATAGAACAATATCCCCTTGTTCACGGCGAAAAAAGAATGAGAATCAAAGTGACAGCTGTGAACAAATATGAAGGCGATGGGGAAGTCAACCATGTAAGATGCAAAATGCTTTTTTCCCCCCCTTAAATCTCGTGAACTTCGAAGCTGTAATTGCTAATTTGATCCGTGAGCTGTGTCATACAGTGTCTCGTGATAAAGCGCTCCGCTGTCTGTCAGTGTGTTGGTTAGGAGTTCAAGATGATCACATTTCACACATCGTACTGACATTCACTGTAGGCATCTTCTCAGGTTATGAAGAGAGCCAGAAAACTTAATTAACTTTAATTTATAGGAATTATCATTACAACACCAAATCATCCATTTAATCCTATATGGATCACTTCTACATGAGCATAGTCACTAAAGGGGAAATAAACTCTTTATTAATATTAACATAACAGTAACTATGCATTTGAAGATTTAATGTTAACTGTGAGTTAAATCCCTTTATGTCTTATGGCAGAAGAAAAAGAGAGGAAACTTCTTGGTAATTATCTTCATTTTGCTTTGTGTTGCTGTACCAGTTAATAATTCTACATGCTTTACATGTTCACATTCAGCACTCCCCTCACAAAGACACACACACACACACAAGATTCTGCATGTCAGGATTTAATAAGCATTCACAGGGGTATACCTCTCTCGTCCCATCTTTCCTGATTACTTTCTAGCTCCTCCACAGATGTCTCTTGGATTTGAATGAGTATTTCAGCCAAATAGAGTCAAAGTGAAAGCTGCAGCTTTTGTACCGAGTCAACACACAGTTGTCCCTGTATTTTCCGTGTGCTATTTAATGGTTCATCCATCTCATCTGTTCAGCCAAATGTGTTTGTTGAAAACTATCTGAGCCCGGGCTCTGCTACAGATTTAATTTCCATACACTCTGTATACTGTGAGCTTTTAGCTGTTCTGGTAGCTGAGTCTCTTTGGAGTGAAACCTGGCTCTCGGCCACAAAAAGTCTGTCGTTTGAGTATCACATGGTTAGTGGTGTTTCCTACGGCTATATTTATGTACTCTAACTGTATCCCCTTTCATTGAAACCCTAACCAGTGGGTGATTTGTCTCCATAAGAGAGTGCCATTTACAAGCAGCCATGCTGGGGTGGGACCCCAACCGGAGGACTTGTTAATAGCACACATCCACTTCTCACCAGATGCTGTCCAGAACAAATCTACATATACTGAGAGAGATGTCGAAACCAATTTTCGATGAATGCTGGACCACAGTGTTAAACTTTTAAGGAGTTTTAATGTAACTTGCATGTTTTCTTTGACTTTTTTTTTCACCTGGCGCCATCATACAGTAAAAGAGAAAGTAGCTGAGAAGTGTCGTGTCATTTTTGGCTATATTCTAATTGCTTTAATTATTTAAAAGGTCAGTAGACAAACAGGAGATTTACACCATGTTATCGTGAATAAGTAATATGTCAGACATCACGATATATTATGTTTGAAACTCGTACTGTACATTTGGTGTAGATGAATAATCAGTCAAAGATTTAGACTTTGCAATGATTCAGTCTAAAATAAAATAATAATAATGTGTTCTGACTCTTAAAATAATACACAATTTATGAAAAAAAAACCCTACAAAGTAACACAGCTGCTTTTGAATCTATTGTTCAGATATAGTTTTTTATATACTGTATATTATATGAAAAAGTCGACCAACCGGACTAGCTTGTCTCTAAATTTTTACTCTGCCATGCCAAAAATATTACAGTTTAAGTCCAGGAAATCTTACTTTGTGCTTCAGCCAAACAACCCTGGGTCTTAAACACATTGGCCCAAGAGAGCTGACTTCACTGTTTACTTACAGTCAAATGTCCAAAGTATTTCCCTGTCAGCTATAAGAACAGTAAAGTCATGGACGACCTTTTGACTTTGACTTTTAATTACCATATTTATGTTTCACAGCTCACTATATTTTTCTTACACAGTCCTGATATTTATATCTCAATGGTGTTGTCTTTATGTAAGTATTTAGATTTACGTCTCTTGATGATTCTGCACCTTATAGGAATTGCAACAGCAATTTCCTTTTTGGAGACAATGACAGTAAAGCACTCTTAAATAAACAACTGTACAGTCATAAACACTTACAGTAATTGTATTTGGCTTTGTAATCCATGTTGTAGCCTACAGCTGTTATGTATGTTTATTGGTATGTGCAGACTGTGGTGGCAGGAGTTTACATGACATCTGATGGCAACTCAACCTTTTCTTTGTTCCTACTGTTTGAGCTCTTTGTCATTCTTCCTGTTTGTCATATATTGATCAGATCGTTGAGGTTTTACCCATCATCCGGTACTAATGTGAATTTATGTTACTCTGTGCGAAGATGTTTTGTTACCTTCGCCCTCAGTAGATGAGTTCCTGACCCATTAAGAGAAGATAGTCCATTTTCTCAAATATGTCGGGCACATACCGTAAATTGGAAGCTTTTTAGATTCACCAAAGCCACTGAGGGCAACCTTCAATAGACACTATACATGCCACTCTTCACTTCTTGGATCAATTTTGAAAGTCTCTCTCTCTTGATGTAATTGCCCTCCATTTCATAAAAAAAAGATTTATTGAAAATCAGATCTCAGGTTATGGGCCCTGATGACAGCAAAAGAAAAATGCAGAATTTACTGTCTGCTTTTACAGCCGGATTTCAGGAGTAATTGTTGCGGGACATGACGGTGAGTTAGCAGTTATAAACCTGTCCTCCATATAAATTACCTAATCAGGAGATCCCAGTGGTTATATAAATTGAGCCACTCATTCGTCTTCAATAGCCTGTGTGTGCATATAAAACCACAACGACCATCATATACTTCACAGGAAAGGGGGTAGCCGTTGCTGTTTACAGAGTTAGGGGGAAATGGATGACTTTTTGCATGCTCAATCAACTGTGAAATGTCCATTTAATCATCCCCAGAAACCCCCCTGGTTTATTTGTGCTGCAGCACAGATTTACATTTCCAAACATCCCCCATATTAATCATTACTTCATCACGCCCTCCAACTGACAAGAAGCATAAACCACCTCAGTGTACTGCCCTGTCGACTAATGTGTGTATGTTTCTGTCTCGGAGCATGTGTGTATGCGTATTTGTGTGTATGCGAGCACTTTGACTGCGTGTGTGTGGGTGGGTTGGTGTTAGGGAAAAACCTGCCTTTTGATTCACTCACCACTCACTGTGTCCAGCAGAAATATTGAGTTTTAGTGGCATGATTGCATTTTTTTTTTGTCCGCTGAGATTTTTTGAAATACAACTTTTCAAGCCGGGGAAGCCAAATGGGAGTCACTCACATGTACTTTTTCTTCTCGAGAGGAAATCAGAATGATTGATGTTATTTTTCAGGAAACAGCATCAAAGAAAAACACATGAAGTGAAAATGTCACATACTATCGTGTGTTTTTTTTTTTTTTTTTTAAAGGGTGAACTGGCTTTAAAAATAGTGAGCGTTCAGTTTGACTTTTGGATAAAACACTGTGCGCTTTAACAAAATGGCAGCAAAAAAATGTTGAGGTCAGATTTGAACTTGTTAAAAAAAAAAAAAAAAAACAGAAAAAAACCCAGCATCCTGGTCTGTTCGCAGCATAAGACAACTTGAGTGATTTACACATACTGTACTGCAGCATGAGTACCTTGGCAGAGCCTCTCTACCTGCCATCGTAATGAAATTCAGGACGTTTCACCATCAACAATGAATCCTTCATAAAAGAGTGAAGTATGAGTTTATCACCCAGGATGAGAAGCATGTTACATTTGCCACTTTAAACAAGATGAATGGGTCACTCAGCCATTTACATTCTCATACATTTTTATGACTCTGCCATGAAGTGAATTTGATCTATTGGTAACAAGATAAATGATGGGCATAAAGCTTTGGCAGTTCTGACTTTAAACAATCTTTCATTTGATGCCAGTCTTTTACTTTTACATGACGCACCGTCTGTCTTCACAACCTTGTGCTCAAATAGTTGAAGAGTAAGGAGGAAATGGCAACCTTTCTTGTTTTTCTCCCTGATAAAAGTCTGTACATCCAACACAAAGATTTTCACTTAACACCACACATCTTGTATGTTACATGTATGTGTTATTTGCGACAGGAAACCCCCAAAGGTGCACAAAGGGATGTTTTGTTTAACCTGGTCGATGGAGATGTTCAGCCAACCATGGGGGTTTGCCATGCAGTAGCATGAAAAGCAGCTGAAAGCTTCACTTTGCACTTGCCAGCACCTTTCCAAACTTTTTTTTCTCCCCCCTTTGGAATGATGTTAGTATGTGTATATTTGAGCATGGAATTTCAGTAGCACAGAAACAGAGTTGGGTCACAGGAAATATCCCCTGTCAAAGAGTGATGGAGGACAGAGAATGGAGCTGTTCGAGGGGTCAGAGTGACCGAAGAAGACATCCTATCTTCTGCTCTTTGTCTCTTTCCTCCTCTCATTCTTGTTGTCCTGTGATTTTGCACATGGCGTTGACTGGTAGCATGCACCCACTGGAAACATTTCAACCGAATAATCTGTCTCTGACTGTTGCGTAGATGAACCTTTTAGCTCTATGGATGGCAGATTAAAAATGTTGCCGTCAGAGCACCATGGATGGATCCTTGTGGAGACCTCAGCACCTCTGTGTTGTAATTTGAAAACAGCCCAGGCCCATTTAGTCACTGGTGAGCGAGGGCGTTGCAGTGCAGACAGAATGATGTATCACCTGGTCCAGCCAAATGACAATTTTATTTCTCACCTCCACTTTCACTTCGAAATATTACCAGCGCACTTTTCTCCATGGCAACTTTCGATTGAACCTAACGTCAGTCAAGTTAACCGGAGAGTGTGTTTGCCACTAAAACACTGACATCATCCTCTAGTGCTGATTTGTTGAGTGACAATACATGCCAAGAAGTACAGACGAACGCAGCACATTCTGGCATGCTGCGCATGCACTTCACTGCGAGTTTTGTTTAAGTAAGTCTGAAGTCATCTTTTGTTAAAAAAAGCATGGAGAAGGCCACTGGGGAGAGAAACAGGAAGTACAACAGACGGCCTTTGTTTGGGTATCTACGTCGAGGCCTGTAATTTACACCCTAATAGGCGACGCCATTGCCACTAGAGGCATCGTTGCTCTGAGGGATTCGGGGAGAGAAGGAGAGAGAGGGAAAGAGCTCCATCATGGAAAAGGGAGCTCCTGTCTGCTGCAGTGGTCCGGGACAAAGCTGAGAGCTCCCAGACGCCCTGTATGATTAATGACTTATGGCCACGCTGTGTGGAAGCCTGGTAATTAGCTACAGGCTGATTAAAGACAAGTAAACTTCTGCTGATAACCCGATTCTGTTTCTCCCCAGCGCCGACACTGGCATGTGGAAGCTCTTACTGCCAGGGTTGCAAGAAACAGACCAACATTGAGTATGATGAATGTAGTCTCCAACAGGCGTATACAGGCTCTAATTTAAAACTATTTAGCGTGTGACATATTGGCATTGTGCTCTCTCTGTCTCGCTCTGTTCATGTTCGTGGTTTGCGACGGCGTCCAAGTTTCAGGGGGCTGTTGTTTTGAGTCTGCGCCTGGCATATTCATGAATAAAGTTTTGTACTGGCTGCCTCCCTTTGCTCCCCCTGGTCTTTTCCCTGTTCATAGATTTTCCTCCAACCATTTGCATTTTCTATATTAGCGAACAAGGAGAGTGGCAGCCTGCCACGAGAGTTCGTCAGGTACCAGATTTTTACAGTTCTGGCTGTCCAGAAACAGACAGGAGAGCTAAAGCTGGGCCAAGAAGTGGACAGCATTACACTGGATTTACCGTATGAGACAAAATATAAGCAGTTAGCTTAGGCATGAAAAGGATAAAAAAGGCCTCCAAGTACTCCAGCAGCAGCCAAAACGACCCAGACACCGTCCAACGCCTTGTCTCTGTGTTTTCATGAGGTGGGACTATTCCCCAAAAGTAAACAGATGGAGCAAAAGAATAATGGATAGCTACATTAAATAAAGCTGATGTCAGTTGTTTTGGAGTTGAGCTTAGAGAGTCCCGCAGATACTGAAATTAGCATCGTTGTTACTTAATAAATACAGTGCGCTGTCATCATCCTGCACTGATGGGAATATAATGTCATAACAAGATGTTATGCAACAGATGTATCCATTTCTCCTCTAAAAATGTAACATTAGACAAGAGGCAGTTTTGCGGCGGATAGTTTTCTACAGCTAATCGCGCAACCCAATTTGTCTGTGGCAAGTGAGAAATGGTCTCTCCTCGAAATGAAATACAGGACTGTGTGCGTGTGTGTGCGTGTGTGTGTGTGTGTGTGTGTGAGTGAGGGTCTCTGGTAGGGAAAGGACAGTGCCACAGGGCAACCGTATGTGTGCTGAGATGAAATGCCCGGCCACCCACTCCTATCCTTTTATCACCCCTCTCATAATTAGGTTGGTTAACATACTGCCGTGTATGCAGTCATATTGACTGGAAGCTTAATCATATTAGTATTGAGTTCCCGTCCCTGCTTGCCCCAGGTGACGCTTGTAAGTCCAGAGTTATGGCCCTAACCTATGGGAGGAAATTAGCTGTGGACACAAGTTTGTTCTTGTTCTCCACCCTGTGTGTGAAAATATTTAGCAGGCAGGGCGGGCGACAACACTGTGAGAAATGGAAGGGGAAGCACAATGTTCTACATGGAGCACCAGTCTAAGGCATGAAAAATGTAGGAAGAGCAGAAAGAGGTGCAGCGTGTGTTAGTTTGGCTGGCAGTCCATTAGGCCTGATAGACATTTCACTTACCAAAGTCAAATATAACAGTCTAGTATTCATTAATATGAGGAAGGGTCCGGGGAATCAAACCCACCATCTGGTTAAGACGACAGTATAATCTACAACTCATGATTAGGTCTAAGGAGTGGAATTTCACTTTAATCTTTTTCAGGGCTTGAAATTTCCATCTGCACTGTGCAGCACATCATTTTTCTTCAAGACAAATGTGCTGTTTTTCATGTTCCAAAATTAGATCAGAAGAAAACGATTAATCATGTCATGGCCTGGGAAAGGAAACAAAGATCTGATTTTCCTCTCTCCCCTCTCTCTCTCTCTCGCTGCACCCCTCCCCTTTCCCTCACCTCTTCCTTTTCTTCCCCTCCAGCCTCCTCTCATCCACTCTGTAAGACCTCCCCCCTCCCCACCCCCTTCCTGTATCTCTTATCCTCCGCCTTCCCTTCGCTCTATTTTCACCCATGTTCTGGACAGCATTCCTTGAGCCATATCTTCCTCCCTGTTGTCGTGTGAGACAGAGTTATTTTTCTCTTCATCGCTCGGGCCCTGACTTCAGAAGAAAAGGATATGTAGGCTTGATGATTAATACGAGATGACTAGGCGACTTCAATTAGCATAGCCTTCCCTCTTCTCCTACCGCCCTCCCTATGACGGCGAACAACAGATGGCGGCCTGTTTGTATGTGACACCACAACCAAATCTAAACCGGGAAGAGTGCAAGTCACCGGGACTGCAAATTAGTGAGGCCACACAACTGTCAGGTGCTGGCCTCCACTGACAGTTGTAGCCCATTACGGGAACATTGATGTTTTCACAGTGTGACAAAAAGGATTCCTTTTTTCTCCCTCCTTACAGAGGACCTGTCTGTCAGCCAGCTCTCAAGTCATAACAAATCACTGGCACTCAGCTGAGGCTGAGCATTGGGAGCGTCAGGGGAAGATAAATGACCTGCAGGCCTTTGAAGTGCTTTGGCAGTTCAGATGGCTCGGCGGCGCTGACAGAGAAATATACACAACAGCGTAACCAATAATGAGAACATTAAACATTCCTGCCTCCTGACAGGCTGACAGGAAAGCCCAGCCTGGCATCAATCATCTTCCGAGGCATAACCTTGACAATTAGTCTCCTCTCTGCCTCCAGCTCTCACCCTGCGCTCACCAGACTCCAATACCCAGACTGCACTAGCTGCCAGGCTCAACGCGGATAGGGATGGCGGGGTGAAGATGACAGCAGGAAAGCAGAAAGGAATGAGGGCCGCAATCAGTGGACCAAGACAGATTCCCTATCTATATATGTAGGTGACAGCGGATGTGGGCCCAAACATCCCAAACATGTCAGGGCATCACATTGGATTTATAGTGTCATCTTGGCCAGGATGGCAGTGAATACTCTGCCTTCTGCTCACTTTTCATTCACCTTGTCTTCTGCCTGTCTTTCTTTGTCATACCAAATCTCATTTTCAGAAATAATACTACATTTTGAGACTACAAAATACACGTATAACCCTTATGCTTTCTTTGGATATAGTTTGTAAGTTCAAGTATGGAGTAGTTAAAAAAATACTTACGAAATACGAGATTTTGGTATGACTGTAACTACTAATTTTATTACATCTGCCATCATACCGAGAGAACATTTCACTTTGCTTATTGCTTTGGAGAAACTGCAAATGGAGAAAATAAATCAAATAAACATATTTACGCAATTTATATTTCTCATTTTATTCAAACCTAACTAGGGCGTTAAAGGACCAGATTGTAAGATTTAGTGACATCTAGTGGTGTAATTGCTGAATGCAAACCCCTCGCCTCACCCTCTCCTTCTAGCATGAAGGAGAAGAAGAACTACGGTGGCTGTAAAATGCAAAGAAATCTGAGCTAGTGTGGAAACATTCTTATTCGATATAAAAGGCTCAGTCTTGGGTAACAAAAACATAACTTTTTTTTTTGGATTTTACAGGTGTTTATACACCAATGAAAACATTTAGTTATATTCCATTTCTGACATATTCTTAGAGCCTTCTAAATTTCTAACAGCGGACCTTTAAGATTAAGTATGTTCTGCAGTGTTATGCCTTTTTCAGTATATATTTAATTGTGTTATCCAAATAAGTATATTTAGTGTGACAAGGAAACTGTAATGTATTTCATAGCTCAGCAGCACAATCCAAACATGCATGTATCCCCCAATAATTGGTCCTGAAACAGCTGGAACGAGCCAAAGTCTCTCAGCCATACTGTTACTGAGTACAGTATTTCACTTGTGTTTCCTCCATTAGCCATCCACATGTAAATCAACACAGACAAGCTGACCCCCAAAATGTTTATGTTCTCCAGTTTCCAGCACTTGTGCAGTACTCTGGTCGAACATTTTGTTGCCACACCAGAAGAGATGATTTATGTGGAATGAAGACATTTCCCCTTTGACTAGCACATTTGCGAAAAAGGTATGTCAAGGATGTGAGGTGCTGGTACAGGCAACCTTTCAAGAGAGTATTTTTTACCCGCTTATTGGAAGAGCAATAAATATCTGGGCGACAGGGCCTTCTCATGGTTACAAAGCTTACCTGCAACTGAGCTGGATAATTAGCAGGCCCTGAAGATGATGTATGACTTTCATTACCCTTTGGGACGGGGCAAACTAAATGAGGACACAGCTAATTGCCGTGCAAAGCAGTCTGGCATGATGGGGAAAAATGCAGGCCCTGCCTCTCTCTCCCAGTCCTTCTCTCTCTCTCTTTGCACTGTTGAAAAAAAGGAGGCCCTGTTGCGGTTGTGGGGCTGTGATCTCCGTCTCCTGCCTACCTCGCTGCCCGCAGGAGTTCACCGACTGTCCATAAATCAGGGGCTGCTTACAGCTGAAACTACCCTGAGTCATCAACATGCAATAAGCTGAGTGACAGATTCCACCCCGACTACATTACACTCTCAGTTCAAACAGTCCTGTTTTCTGCTCTGCTTTCTTTCCCCTCTCACCTTAGTTCTGTCTCTCTATCTCCCCGTCTGTCCGCCACATCTTGAACTTCTTAGAAATCCAAACCCACCACCCAGGCACGACGAGGATGAAAACAAAAGCTGGTATAATCATAAGATCTTCTTCTCTGCCAAGTGTTTGAGGGGAGTAAGAGGTAGAGGCTATAAGCGGACTGGGTAAGAAAAGTGTTTCCAGAAGCAGCCCTCTCAGGAGTTCCAGTGGAGGAAGCCAATGTCTAAAATGGTGGGGTTAAGTATGTTGGCATCCACAACGACAAAGCTCTGCTCTCCTGCTGACATGCCAATTCATTTCAAGCTAGCCCCTCATTCATTATAGGAATATTGGGAGGGTTGGGTAGTGATGGTTGCGTTTGTAGATGGGGTGGGGGGTGGCACATTCTGCAACTTGTGTCAACCTTCCTCATGGAACTTTAACTAACAAGCACTCTTGTTGCTATTGACTCTTGTTGCCATCCTCTTAAAGGATACGGTGTGTAGGATTTAGTGACACCTAGCGGTGAGGTTACAGATGGCAATCAAAATGAATACCCCTCACCTCATTCTCCCTTTTCGTGCGTGTACGAGAAACTGGTGGCTGCAAAACTGATTGAAATAAATGTGAAAGGTCCTGTCTAGAGCCAGTGTTCAGTTTGTCCGTTTGCCTGGTTCACTATGGTGCATTCAGTGAAAGAGGACCCGTTCCCTCTTTAGATATAACATTCTCATTGTTAGGTAATGAAAACAAAATTATTCATATTTTCAGGTTATTATATACTAATGAAAACATGGTTATGAATATTATATTCCATATTCTGCCAATAGATCCTCCTATACACTGGTCAATAAGATAAACTTCAATGTGTTGCCTACAACACAGATATATGTATATATTTATTTATACTTTTTCATGTAACACGTCCCCCGTGCTTTACTCTCAATTAAACAAATTTTCATCATTTCACATTCTAATGGGGGTCAATCCACACATAACTGTTGCCGCCCTTTTCGTCAGCAATGCCAAAGAGCTATAAAAGACAGAGAAGCAGCTCTATCACCAAATGATTTTGTCAGCCATGAACTTAATTTACTTCACTTGAAGCAGCAATCTGGAGCCTATTAATTTCCTCTCAGTGCGGCAAACGAGGTCTTTTTGAAACTATTTCACCTCTTACTAATGAAGCAATTGTTTCCTCTACTATGTGTCAGATCGCGGAGCGTCACTAACCAGTCAGACAGACACGGAAAGGCTTTTGAGCTGCCAGGAGGGGTTTTGTTTGTTTCCGTCAGTTGTGCTGATCTGAGACTTGAAAGGTACAGCCCGGTTTAGATCCAGATGAAACATGCAGAGTCCAGTGATGTGAGGGTGTGTCTGCTTACTGCTCAAGGGACACTCGCGCAAGTCAAACCACCTGGCTGTACCTGTTCTTACGTTTGCCTAAATTAGTTTGGTTTTGATAAAAATTTCTAGTTAAGTGAAATGTTAATTGTTCCTAAGAGCATAGCTATTTTAGGCTGCGGAACATCTTGAGCTCCACTAAACAAAAGCACACTTGGATGATTTTGTTGTGTTGCGAGAGAGCAAAGCTTTTCTTTAACTATGCAAACAAGTTTATGACTTTTTCCTTTCTTTGATTTTTGCTTCAAGTATCTGTTTTATTTGTTCTATTGATTCCAACTTTGTCTCCTCATCTACGCCCACGGACATCAAATCCCATTACGCATTGCTTTGTCAGAACTCATTGGATCTAGTTGTTTATTTATACTGACAGTGGGTGAACTCCACTGTTGGTTGAATTCCTCGTCGTCCTGGATGGAACTGTTCGCTGTGCACAGCAGGAATGGAGCAGGCCTCGGTCTGATGTCTCTTGTTTATCTCAAGGTGAGAATTGTTTTTGTTCTCACAATTCTCACAACACATCTCCCTTCTTGGCCTGCAGCTCCAAGGGGCACATATGAAGAGGAGGCGAATGATTCAGATGATTCTCTGTCTGTGTCTTGTTTTTTTTATGTGTATGCATTTTTCATCTGTGAAGAAATGAAAAGTCTTTCAGGGTCTCATATGTCCAATAGCACACCGAGTGCTAACAAAGGTGTATAGTTCGCTTTTGGTTCACCACTTGCCCCTAATTCTAGGTATAATCTTTACCTTAGTGGATACTTTTGTTATATAACATTAAAGAATAGCACAACACAAACTCTATCATATCTTGTACACTTGTGCACAGTTGAAGTATGTTTACAGTGAGGCTTATCCTTTGATTTGGTTTTAACTGCAGAGCATCTCATAGAACTGGCTCGCACCTCCTTTGTGGGTTTGCACAAGGGGAGCTGTTTGTTTACGGTTCATAACTTCTTTGACCTGGGCTTAACGTTACGTTACCTCACGTTTTTTTAAGGCATCTGGCTATCAGAAAATTATAAAGCAGACAATCTGACCTACATTTTGTAAATGTAAATGTAAAAACAATCCTAAAAGTACTGAGTCACAGAAAAAAAGAAAAGAAACATCTACTGTGCAGTTTTAAACTGCTGCTGCTTTTACTTTTCTTGCCAATAGCTGGTGCAAGTTAGATTCAAACTTAAAAGTCTGAAACTACTGGCTTTGCAATTTGATGATATTGGCTGAGCCTGATATCAGCTGCTTTGCATCAATGACAGTGTTTGTTGTTGTTCTTCTTCTTCATGAGGAACAAAGTGGAATTGATGTGACAGTGAAAATGTTAAAAACCGTGCACAGCCATGTTAGGGAAATTAAAAGTTCACTCATAAGCAGGGTTAAAATGAACAACAGAAATGGTTGTAACAGTTTGAGATGGCCCTTTTATATTGTGAGACGTTTAATCTTGAGATATTTCTTCCAAATCGGAACCATATGTTGGGTTAATATCAGTGCTAACCTTTATGTTCCCAGATGTCCAGAGGCAGTAGATTTAATGATGCTTGCTGTAGGAACAAAACAGCTTCCTAACAAATCCTCATGGGATAGGCACATAATACATTACTGCTGTTCCTGATCAATTGTTAATATTATGTTCCTACCTGACCACACTGAACTTTAAACACTGTCTGAACTTGGAGGGATTTTGACGTTTTCCCATCAACATTTCCATTACAAAGTGTTTCTTGACTGATATTGTATTCTAGAACATTTCATTTTATTGTTGTTGGCAATAAGGAAATAACAGGAACAAATGAATTACAGTGAGGCACCATTTGAATCCAGCCAATGCTGTTATGTAATAAGGTACAAATGAAACTGTATCCGCACATCGCCCAACTTTGTTTATATTTTTCATAAACTCTGGGCCTGCTGCTGAAATAAAACTGGTGGAGTTTTGAATGAAACCTGACAAGCACCAATAAATCACACTAAATCATGAATCGATAACAAATGCATTCTAAATTATGAATAATGGCCAGGCAGTCATAAACTAACACAAGCACAACTCAGCAGGTCATTCATTTCATGGCAGCACAAAATAAACAGACACATTTCTTTCACGGCACTAATAAATTTCCCTGAAAAACTCAAAGAACAGTCCATCTGCTTCGAATAATTTTTAATTTCCTTTTCTGTCCTGTCCCCATTAGGTATTCCACGGAGATATTCTCAAAATTCTTTCATTTACCTCCTCCCATATGCATCCAATTACCTTTCTCCCCGTACCGGGCTGGTGCCTGGTCTCTCTTGAGCATGGTGCAAAATACACCCACCTGTACCTTAAGCAAACTCTATGCTTGTTTTATTATCTGTGAGAAGCTGTGAGTCATTCAGCTTGTGCTCTGGTGGATTTGGCCTGGGTTTTTGGTTTGATGTCTTCTGGCTCTGGTGAAGAACACCTGCATCTCCTCTGCTGTCTCTCTCTCTCTCTCTTTCTCTTTCCAGGCTGATCTATTAGCTGGCTAAATGGCCCAGCAGATGTTCACAGGCCAGCGAGGGAATCCGTTGCTATCCTTGTGACCGTTTCATCAGCGATGCCAAAAAGGATTTACACATGCAGCAGAGGACGACAACACATATGAGTTCATTCATCACTAAATCATATTTAAGTAAACAATTCCGCTGGGTGCCATCAGCGCTAACTGTATTTAAAACGACCCCTCATTTCCCATGGAAAAAAAAAGATCATGCTTGGCTCTTAAAAACTCTTGATTTTGATGATTTTAAGAGCGCATATAACCTACAACAAGATCTTAATGGGAATATCAAAGACTATGAAAAGTGTGTGCTTTACATACTGTGTTTACTGTCACCTGATACATCACCTACTGAGGAAATAGAAATCTTTGCATGGAAATGGAAATGTGTTTCAAAATGATTGGAGTTAATGTAATTGCATAGCTAATGGTCTCCCACTGTATACAAAGATTCTGGCCTGAAAACGTACAAACTGCTTGATTTAGGTTGAAATATACCTTCGACTTTGTCTGAAGTGCTCATTGCATGAACTGCAGCTGAGGTCGTGCTAGTTGCATGGTGATCTCGTGTTCGCACAATGCCAGTCCCTTCCTTCACACTTTGCCCTCATCCCCAAGTGACCCCCAGGTCATTCGAGCCCACAATAGGTCGTGCGTATCTGTTTTTAAACTCTGGTGTTGTGACAGGCCGGACAGCAGGATGTGGCAGTTAATGAATGCCTTAAAGACAAAGTGTCTTAATTAAACAGTTGGAAAAAAGTGGATGCCAGTTACAGAATAGAGGACAGCGTGGAGGACACAGGCCTCTTTAGAGAAACAATTACTCTCCTGCTCCAATTGATTGGCATGGGGTTTGAGTGATAAGTTGATTTGGCAATTGCTGAGCCTGTAGATTTGGAATACTTCCTGGGGTAGAACATATGGTTTGATTTACTGAGCAGTTCAAGAGGACAAGCCTGACAACTTGAGGTAGGGATTGAATGACATTTTTGGTAAGAGAGCAATAATTTATGTTTTCCCATGCCAACTATTAATACCCAGCTGGCCTCAGCACAGCACCACTTATGTAGGTCTTAAAGGCCAAGTAGGACATGTTGTCACTGGTGTTTTTATAAATCTTGCCCACAGGAACGCAGCTCTAAACAGGAGACTGGAAACAGAGATGTGAGTGATGTGAATATGTGTGCAATGTGCATGCGTGTATGCTGTCAATATAATCTACAGCCCCTAGCTTTATGACTGTGATTTCTTGTGGCACCCTCAACTCTCATTACACAGGATCACACATTTCACTGTAACTTTCACAGAGAAACTGGGCTCAGGAGATAATATCAAAACCAGGGTGAGTTATCACTGTTGTGAGCTGCAGAGAATTCATGCCGAAATGAGGGTGAAGGGAGCGTACAGAGGAATATGTACTGCATGTCTATCTCTTAAAATGTTCTCAACCAAAATTACACTGAAAGTAAGTGTCACACTATCCCTGACTGTTTAATTAATATGTCTCTTAAAGCTTTACAAGAGGAGTTATTATATGCATGTAAGCTGAGAGAAAGAGGAGGGCTGTGATAGCTGTCAGTGTAACACTAAAAGATTGCAGTAAAGAAGTCTTTGCTCTTTAGAGAATTTACTGGCACAGCAAGGGATGAGGAGACACTAAAGGGTAGATGCCTGTTCCTGCACCTGACAGTTTGATGGTCGTGTGAAACTCAAGAAAGGCCAAGCTGGTTTGTTTTCAAGCCGTTTATAAACTGGACCAACATGCTCCCAGCACACACAGGAGCTGCTGATTCATTGCTGACTTTAATCACTCATCTCGTGATCGCTCACAACACAGCACGGTAGTGATTTTCATGTCTTTTCCAAGTTTTGTATATTTATGTAGGTGTTTGTCTGCAGAGGACAAGGTAGCACAGAAATGATACAAAGTTCACACTTGGGTGGTTTAAAGGATTAGCTTGACATTTGGGGAAAAATGCTAATTAACTTACTTGCCAGGAGTTAGATGACAAGATTGGTACCACTGTCATATGAAGCTAGGGCTAGAAAGCAATTAACATAGCTCAGAATAAGAACCAGAAGCAGGGTGGAACAGATACCCTGACTCTGTCCAAAATTAAAATCATCCACCTACCACCACCTCTAAAGTGTGCAAGTTAAATAAACTCTTTGTAAAGTTTATTTCAAAGTGAGCTCTAAAAATTAATAATTGCTCAGCCTTCTGATATTTAATCATTACGACTGTATCCTTGCTCAGAAAATGTAACACACTGCAACCTAAGAAAACACGTGCAAAATGCTGAATAGAAAACACAACCGAATACAGAAAGACGATGCAAATATACATCTCCACAATAATTTGTACAGGTACAGGTTAATCTCAGGTAATGAGAGTTTTACACATCTGGACACTGGGCTTTGGCACTTGCTACTTCTACTCACTGGCTTGATTTCACAGAGACTGATTTGATTTCTAGTGAAGTTACACAGCCCAGATAATCCTTGACAAAAATAACAGAGCACTAAAGAGCTACTAGACAAAGACACTTATTGTGCTGTGAACTTTAAGTAGGAAGCTTGTGCTTTGGGAAACAAATATAAAGCTTGTAATAATCTTAAACTAATCCACAGTCAACAACAAAACGTCATCAGCTTGGCTCCTTGATTAAACAGACAGGACTTGAAGCTATTCTTAACCATTTTTAACCAGGAATGTCCCGAACTGTCCTCCAGCTCACAGTCCACTGAACATCATCATTGTGGGCCACAGTGCTAATCTGGTGTCCCAGCATTGCTGTTTGGTTCACAGGGGACTTGTCAGCTCCTGGGGGCACAGATGCTTGCCTGTCAGAGCCACTTCAGGGCGATGGATGGAAGAACAGGCCGCACCGTGCTCTCCCTCTGTTCAGTGTTAACTTACAGTGGAAAATGCTAAACATCCCTGACCCTCTGTCCATCAATGCGCTAGTTAGATGTCAGGGAGGTTTGGGAACAAGACCTTTAGATGAGGAATCTTTAAGTGTGTGATGGTTTAAAGTCTGTCCATGGTGGGAAATGCTGACTTTAGCAAGAACAATGCTGAGCTCAAGATTCCTGCAGCTTTCCAGCAGTCATCTCAGACACTTGTCTCTGACTCTGGCTGAAAGTGAAAAAAAAAACAGAAACATATTCCCTGAGACATCCCTGTGACACATTTAGCAAACTACACAACAGTTGTACAGAAAAGCAACAAGCCACAGCTTTATTGTTGAGTAGGAGTGAATGAACGCGGTAAGGTGTTGTAATTTTACTTTTGTGATTTGCACATAAACCATTATGTTAAACCTTATGTTTTGTTATAACTCCACTTGAATGTGTGTTAATTAGAAAGCAAGCCTCAACCTCACAAGGAAATCCCCACATGAAAATGAAAGGGGAGGTCACTTGGCACATTGACCAGGAAGTAGATCTGCTAACAGCTACAGGATTTTCCTGTGCCCCCTGTTCTTTGTTTGCTTTTGGCCAAATTCAACGTGTCACATATAATCATACAGGTAAATCATAATGAAATCATAATGAAAAAGTATTCAAAGACAGGTGTTTGAGATGGTTCCTGTTGAGTAAAAGTTTTTGGGTAGCTATAACCTCAGGCTAACATTGCTCTCGAGTCTGTGTTTTTAAAATCTCTACAATGAAGTAAAATGTTAACATGACCCGTAACAACAATAGACAAAAAAATATAGAGAACGAAGAGTAATAGCCAGGTTGACAAATACTGGAGTTTCCCTTTAAAGATACAGTGTAGAGGAAAGATATCCAATTCCATGAGCCTAGTGAATTAATCCAGCTAATGTTTCAGCGTTACGAAACCAGAGACAAAATAAAAAACATCATGTCTTCCTTTTTAATTTTATGTGTCTATTTAGTGGTATTTAATTACCACTCTTGGGCAAGTTCAACACACTAGACTGAAGTATCAGTCAAAATAGCGTTTGGTAAGCACCAGTTGACGTGAGACTTCAGAGACACCGGGGGCATGGTCGTCCCTGAGGGCTCTGGTTTCAGTGCTGCATGATTGAGGCTGCCAACCTGACAGGCCCACCTGCCCAGTGGCTACAGCCAGCTGGCCCAGACAATGATTAACGGCTAGCGTAAACTTACTCAGCAGGGTCTCAGACACATTTGCGCATTCACTCACACGTAGGGGTGTTACATGACGCTAAAAGCTATTACAGAGCAGGGGCCCAGACCAAGACAGGAATGACATCCATAAATGTTTAGTGGGACTGCCCTGCACAGTTATCACTTTTCAAAAAGAGAGACTCACTCTTGTCAATAGAAGCATGATTCCAAAGATCAATGGAAGAGATTTATGCACTGTGGTATATGGGAGATTACCCCCAAACCTGGATCCCATATCTGCCTTGAGCTTTCACCCCATGCTTCCCCCATAAAAAGAAAATGACATCATAAAGAGTAAACTGGGCTTGATATCAGACTCCCTGGGTCTAATCCCTAGGAGCTTTTTGATACCTTTGATTTTCATTTTTCAAGGGCGCCATACTATTAATCTTTTGGTGGGGTGTAAAAACTAGCTCTGGGAAAGCTCTTCAGAAAACCTTGCAAGCACTCCACCGAAGAGCAAGGTCTTTGACTAGAGCATTATTAATGTTACAAAATGCATACTATTCATACCTTAGTCTCCTTGGATGGGCTTGTTTGGAGTGAACTGAGTCAGTGAGTAAACAAATAATTTCAAGGACACGAATGCAGCTTTATGCTTCTGATAAAATCAAGTCGAAAAAGCATTTTCTTAAACACTGCTACTCCAAAGCATTTGGATAACATAAAGGTAATTTAACTTTTCAAATTTTGGACACACTGGGACAAATACGACTCACAGAAGCTCATCCTAGAGTACCACATAATGGTCCTTGGGCTGACTGCCTTGTTATTACTGTAGTAAGTCAAAACAGGTAGGAGGATATACACAAAATGTATTTTTTAAGGGCTTACTGATCTGTAAATCACTGATCGATAATTTTGTACCTAAATAAGTGTATGTAATACAATATTTAAACCATTTTTAATGGTCTGCCTTGTTAGAAAATGGTACCACAAACTTTGTACATTAGCAACAAATGCTTTATCGCAACTAGATGGTGCTTATATTATTTTTGGGCAATGACCATGGTCTTTTTTGTTTTATTTTACATATAATGTTCACAATATGTACACATTACAATCACAGACAGGAATTGATAAATAGTTACAAATGTAAAATGTAATTTACCATTAAGGTAATTAAAGCTTAGAAATCTTTAAATATGATGCCTTTTTATGTTTGTGGCAGCAACATTAGAGCTTTATTTGGAATTTAAAAAAGAAGTAGGACAGGATGACAACAACAGTGTAGTATTTGTTTCAGATGTGACCTCTGATGTGAGTTCTAGCCACATTGTGATTTTGTATTGGGGATCCTTGTACTTTTATCAGCAACCCTTTATAAATGTTATCATGTTTATAAGGATTTATACAGGTAAATAAGCTACTGTGGGAAGTAGATGTTGGCTGGAACACTTATGCCTTATTTAAAAGACAGAAGGATGGTAGTGACCATTTTTAAGAGGCTAAACCATTTGCTTTTAATTTATTCTTTGACTTTAATCATTGTTTTACATTTTAATGCACATTCATTATAGGATTATAGGAGTTGAAATTATGCAATATATATAAAAATGAACAGCTATCACAGTCCTGCTAATACATAGTGTGTAAAGTGGATGAATCTTAGGGTCTGCATATATGGAGCAGTGACCATTGTCCCATTATTCCCCAGCTAACGATGTACTAGAACCACGATGGGTGATGTATAGAGCCATGCATCCAAACAGCAATGAAACGAAACACTTCACAAGAATTCCTAATGCACATTATCACCGTCTTTTAATTTCAGAGTGCAAACCTGCATTTGGAAGTGAGAAAAAACAGGAGCCCATTTTGTAGGGCAGCCATTTGTTAGTTATGTAGATATCGATAAGGAAACTCAGCGTGCAAAGGATAGTTAGTATTCTGGATAGGGCTCTTGGAATAATAGGCTGTTTTTTATCCCTCCCGTGAAACACCGCAGGCCACACCATTGCTCCAACTCCAATTAATTTCTACACCCCATTCATATTACTCTTCTATGTAAGTGCAACGTTTTCTAATTGCATTCATCACCAAAACCCTCACTTAAGTTCCCCCACTATATTTATTATCACGCTAACTGGGTCTAAATTATTAAACCTTAATGATGTGGGCTCTGAAAATATGTTGTCCTTTATTTTCCCCACAGAGAATCAATGTTATACATTAGCAGTATAAATTAAGTAATACTTTACCTAGGCATGTTGCCGCCTTCAATATTCCTTCTCAGTGAAATGTATTCTCACAGTCCGGTGGCTTGCGGGTGCCTCTGGGGAGGGGATGATATAGTTCATTCTAATGAAAGAGCTAGGTGCTGCTAATGGTTTAAATGATACATTTGTGCAAGAACAGCAGTGAAAATACATATGAGAGGTCTGGCGAAAACAAGATAATTCACACTCCCATGGGGATATGATGTCATCGGACACATAGTGTAGGCTGAGGCTCCTGGGAGGCCTTGAATGCAAGAAACGGCTGCATATTCTGGTGTGATATATGTGGGTCAGTAATAGAAATGGGCAATATTCGGTAAAGTCCATCACACTTAAAGGTTAATTACAATAGCTACAGTAGTCCTACCTCTTTATGACGAAATTGGTTGCTATTAATCAACTTTAGAGTGCCTTGTAACATTATAAGGTGTGGAAAGGCATAATGGTCTGACACAATGTAATCTCTGTCTTTTTAGGATACTTAAATAAGCCCTTTATTTGAAAATTATTGCAGAGAAAGTGCCAATTAACAAACGAAATCAAAATTTCAAATAAGCTGCTGTAAAATACAGTTTTGTCTGCTCTTGTGTAATCAATGCAGTTAAAAGTGGCTGTAGATTGAACCTTTAACATAATTCGAAATAACTGATGTCTTTAATTTAAAACCTTCTTTATTATTATCTTTTCAACAAATCTAAATAGATTTCTGCGCTGCCTCTCTTTTTCAAGGTGGGAAGTAGCCTCTAGATAAACGGAGATTAGGGAGCATTGTCTCATTGCTAGAGCATCATCCATAACACCTTCCCTCAGAGTGACTTCAATTACATTAGCAAGTTAAATGCTAGTGTGAGGGGGGCATTTCGGTAAAAAAAGAGAGAGGGTTGCTACAAAGGCAAAGCCTGTGACTGATGGCACACAAGTTGAGGAAATAAAGAAGAAAGAGCACATCTGAGCGAGGAAGCCTTGATATTTGCCAGACAGAGAAAAGGACTAAGCTCCTCCTGCTTTCTGTCTCCTTGCTACCAGGATAAATCCCCACTGATCGCTAATTGTGTGATTCTTCTTTTCTACATCAACTTCAGCCCGACAGGTTATTTCAGCTTGTTATCGGGAAAACATTTATCCACTTGGAATTATTACTGTGCTAGGGCCTCTGGTGAAACACAAACAGTAGTGAATCTTGTAGAGTTATGGTAAGGCCTCTCCTCATTAGATGGCCAATCGACTGGCGGAGCGGAGGGCCCAATCCCAGCCCTTTATTGAGTGTTAAGGAGACACAGACTGACATTTACATCTCTTGCTTCTTCATGACTGGCTAGAGAGAAAATGGCTGCCATAGATCCTGGCTCTGAGAAAGCGGCATGTAAGGTCAGACAGTGAGACGCATCTTCATCTCTGAGCAATGCTTCATGGACGAGATAGCACATTTGCCACACATAGGAAAATAGGATGTAGGCAGAAAATAGAATACAGTGTGTGCTGGGTAAGTAATATGTCATTTTGATGAGTGCGCAACTTGGTTGCATAGAACAAACGCTGTCCTCTCAGGGCAACAGAACTCCCCAAAAACAAACCGAAAAGATGTAAACAAGACAAGTCACCCAATCTCATCTTGTCTGTATTGACTTATTGAGCTGAAGCATAGGAAAACACTGTTGTGGATAAAGCACCCACATACCCTCAACAAACCACAACGGCCCTCCACTTCTGAGGTGCTCTTTTCATTCAGTGGCAATTACAATCCACACCTGGCAACACAGCAGACATCCCAATGCCTAACAATGTCGCAGAGGAACTCTCTTCCAAACTACCCTCCCAAATTGGCTCTGTAGCTTCGACCCAATTAGGGCTGAAATATGGTAACTGCATCAGCCATTACAGAGCCGTAGAGAGTGTGCTGGGAGAACTCTTGAAGGTTAGGAGGGGGTATGCTTCAGGAGTGATATGTTGTGTGGACTTATGCTTACACAGCAGAAAAAAAGCACCATGACGAGGGGACAGCAGAAAGAAGCAAACGAGGGATGATAAATAAACACTTCTGTGGACATATATTAGAGTAGCTGGGAACACAAGAAAGATTAGTGTTTTGGCCGAGGACAAGATTTATTCCTATCAACCTTTCTTCTGCATCTTGTTGTAATAGAGAGTTTTTTGTTAAATGCTAATATGGTCTGTTCATTTTTAATGCAATGAACCATAGCCTTAGCATAATCTTGCTGAGTTTGCATTATATCATGCAGCATTTTACCAATTTATTATGAAAGATTTTTAAATTTGTGTTCAAGTCCCTACACATATATATAACAAATAAACCCACCTTTGTTATTTAAGAATAAAATAAAACACAAATTGCAAAAGCCAATACATCAAATATGCCTTTATTATGCAAAGAGGAGAATGATGTTTTATAGTAGCTCATCAATATCTCAGGACATTTTAGCAGACCTGCATAAAATAACAAACCGCCCTCCCCCTCTTTCTTCCTGGATGGCTGACTGTGGCCTACATGTGCTCCTGACACCAGGGTAACTAATGTTCCCTGTGCCAGCAAAGGATTCTGATTTGATATAAGCATTCAAACCTGTCTGCCTTGAGATATGGCGTCTGTCACCCTCCGCTAGGATTGATTCCCCCGTGCCCTTAAATGCAGTGCTTGCAATGCAAGCCAAGGACACTCGCCTGCCTGGTCAAGTAATGACAATCGTCTTTAAGGAATAATGGCCCGAACGCTGCTTTTGAAAAGTTACCAGGCCGCATCCAATAATGAACTCCCGGTCGATGACACATTGATAGATTCCTATTCTTCAAATGGGACACTGTAGCTGCAGTTTAATTGACAAGAAATGAATTCTTGAGGTTGGGAAGGAAAGGCAGGGATGAGATGGTGGGAGGGAGGAAGCAAGAGGGGGACTAAATTCTGTGTGATCAGCAAGGTTTCAAACAATCATTGGCGAAGTGAAGTCTCTGCCATATCTATAAGTCATCATGTTTTATAGACCATTAGGATCTCCAGAGAAGGGCCGTGTGGAGACCGTGGCTTTTTGTCGAAATTAAAATGTCAGAGAGGAAGAAATAGAACAAAACAGGGAATCTGCAATTAATTACCTGGCCATAAAAATTCAATAATCGGGAAGCAATGCTGTTTTCCGCGCAGTAGTACTCCTGATCACAGCAAACTGGAATAGAATGCATTCATCTCCCCAAATTACATTTCTAATCTAGAAGGGGATATACCAGAGAGGGAAATAATATTCAGCGTGAGTGGAGTACTATACAGAGTGTAGCATACTGTCCTGGGTAAGCTTAACGCAAACAAGCATGCACAAAACTGAAAAATCCGAAGAATCCAGTCCTTTCCAAAATCCAAAGGACCAATGAAACAAGACACAACTTAATCTATTTAGAACTTAAATGCAGAAATTGAAATATTCTGGTAAACATTTTAAATTTGCTTTGGAGATGTACAATGCTGATACAGTGGGATTCCAACTTTTTCCCCATTGGTGAATAACACATTGGAGATATTAGCATTGGAGTAATTGGTAATGATTTTCAGGATTATACATGCCATCAGCGTATGACTATGGAAATCCAATAGTTTAAGTGTTGTTAATGTGAGAGAAGATACAGTGTAATGTGAGTTTCATTGACTTATTTGTCAACTGAAGTGGATAGAAAACTACTGCTAACATGGTGCTCACATAATAATGAAATTCTGAGAGTCAGTGTTGTCCTTTAACATATAATTACTTCATATCAATATGTTTTATATTATATTGACTTCTCACAGTACCTCTATCTGTCAGTATACAAATATTTGAAAGGGCCTCAAGTAGAGATGCCAAACGGGACAAGTGTCTTTCCCCTCCTGCTCCTTATCATGTAAGCATTGGCCACTTATTTTAAGAATGGAAGGAGAAAATCTATAGGTAGACAACATCTGTAGCAGTGCTACAGTCATGTTTAACAATGATTACCAAAGCATATGCTCTGTTGCTGAAAGCAAGTCTGATCTTTAAGACATACTGTTCACAGTTTTACTTACAGGTGATCAGATCACATTTGTGTGTCCAGACCTGCCCAATCTGCATGGGTCTCTGTAGTAACAATGTAATTTGTGAGCATCACCAGTGCATCACTACATGGAATGGGGATGCGACTTCCCAATGTGGAAATCTCGGCGTCCAAATAATCCAGTTCTTTAGTTGTCTTCCATAATGGTAAATGCTAAATGGACTGTGCTTATATAGCGCCTTTCTAGTCATCTGAGCACTCAAAGTGCTTTTACGCTACATATCTCATTCACCCATTCACACAGCATTGATGGCATTAGCTGCCATGCAAGGTGCCAACCTAACCATTCATATGGATTCACTCACTGATGGCACAGCGAGCAATTTGGGGTTCAATAGCCCCTTCAACATGCAGACTGGAGGAGCTGGTTATTGAACTGCCGATCATCCGATTAGTGGATGACCCGCTCTACCTCCTGAGCCACAGCCGCCCCACTAGTAATAATGCCCTGCTAGTAGCAGCATGGCTTCTGCTCAGCCACTATAGGTTTGACGTCATCATTGTGTGTCATGTTGCGAGTGAAAGGAAAGAAACTTTTTTTCTTTTGTTCAGGAAAAAGAAACTCTTTTGTCTCACTGAGAGATCTGTAGAAATCCAAATGGAATCGCATTTCAAACTTCCCCTGAAACATGGCTTGAATCTGATTTGCAAAAATCACATTGCATACAGTTTTGTGCTGTCCAAACTTTTTAAATGAAATCTCAACACAGTCTTGGGCTGACAGTGTGAACAATGCACAACACAGTGTAACCAGCTCTTTTAATCTCTGTAATTGTAACTCACCTAATGTGGTGGGACTGGAGCTACCAGGTTGGACATGGGCAGATAAATCACCTGTTCAACACTGAAACCTTAATTATAACACGGCAGCAAGTCAGAGTTCTATGAAACTGTAGAAGGAAGATATTTGATAATGAAAAATAAAACGCCATCACCAAGTGAGCAATCAAAAGAGAATTAAATATAGATGTACAGTATCAATGGCCTATACAAATGTCGATGATTAATGCTGTTAAGTAGGGATGTAGAGGATTTTTTATGTTTTTATTTTTTATCTTTAATCAGTATTGGCTTTCTGAAGTCCAATTAATTTCGGATCCGCAGTTTATTGTAAACCATTGTGCTCACAAAATGGTTAGAGATGATTACTACTGTGATTTGAGGACAAAATTAAACTTATACATTGAATCTTTAAAAATGTGCATCTACCTGCATATTCAGGAAAACACTTAATTATCATATTGTGCACCTGTGTAGAACCATACAATACACAATAAGTATCTTCTTTCAAAAGTTGGTTATGTATCAAGGTGAGAGAAGGGTAAGGGCGCATGCAGAGTCTTCAGGACTCGTTGTAGACATGAGACTCAGACTCCCACAGTAGAGGGTGGTCTGAAGGGGAGGAGGAGTGGTTTTAATTTAAGGAATGCAGTGGTGCTATATTTCACCCTCTGCTGTTGTCTCACATTATCTTGGTAAACATCCCTGGTACTAATATGATATATTTTCGAGCAGGCAGTGTTTCATCCTGCTCCCTGCGTGATTGATGAATGACGGAGGGATGAAACAGAGACAGAGATTTATGGTGCTCCGGCACATAGAATATGTATGATTATCAGCTGTGTGGTGAAAGCAGCTCAGTTTGAGTGATAGGCACATGGAGAGAAATCTACTAAATGACTCCATTCCCCCTGAGAAGTCACAGGAGGAGGGTTTTTATCTCTGTCTATCTCATTCTGGCCCTCTCTCAGACATATGTAGGTGTGTTCTTGAAGATGAGTGGAAATTCAGTAGTAAAAAAAAAATCTACAAAGCACAGAACAGAAATAAAGGTATGCATCTTATCCAACAGAAGCCTCTTATTACATATTTGACATGTGTGTTTGATGTTTTAGAGATTACCACAGACAGACAGACTTTTCTTTTCAGCTTTGATGGGTTATACTTGCCTTTAGATCCAGCTTTGACTTATAACATTCAAACCAATTTTACTAAGCTAACAATTTTTGACTTGTGGAGACAAAACACTGACTTTTTCCACTTGCAGACAGCTGTGGATCACACTCACTTTGTGGCCCTGAAAAGGTGCGACAGTAATTGTCAGAGTGAAATGCTGTAGTTTATCTTCTGTTATACAGTAATTCTGTCTAAGCTCTGATTTAGTTATAATACCCATTGGCACCTCTGAGTGCCTCAAACAGTCAGCATCTAATTGATCGATAGGACGTCATCATAAATCCCAAATCCTATGCACTTTATTGATCCTTCCGGAGCGCTTGCTGCTTCTCTGCATATGTGATTGCCTCAGCCAACACACATGCCAAGTATCAGGCATATTTTATCCTCTAGAAGCATTATCATATGCAGACTGTATTGTTTTCTGCATCTGAGAATTACAGCTTGCTGGCATGACTTGAATGACACCCCAGAGAGGACTTCATTTCCTATTCACCTCAATTTATATCTACACGAGGATCATAAATAACGCTAATGCACCAAGGCGATTTGGTCAGAGTAATTGTTTATTTGCTTCCTAGTGGACTTGCTTGAAAATATTGCTAACAAACCAATGTCTTACTCAGGATTTCATCAGTGGTTACACCAGAACATGTGTGAGAAATTCTCTATTATACTTCATATGTATGTACTCCATATTCAACTTTTTGTCAAGTTTTTTTCTTAAACCAATTTTGTGTATCAGCTTGTGTCCATGTTAAAAACCGAATTTGTGAAATATTGTTAATATTAATACGTCAGGAATGTTGAAACACTGAGCTAGCTATTTTCAATCTAGCCAACTTGCTTCTTTAGCCTATAAAGTAAAGTTTGCAACCAAAGTATTTACACTTTTGTTTAACCTGTAACCTTGTGATGAGGATGTTCCTTTTGGTCTCTCATGAGTGTCCTTCCAACACTCACCCATAGTTGCAGGAATCGACTCTGTGTCACGCAAAGCAACAGAACATCGTCCTACAAGGTCAGTGGTGGCTGTCTGGCTTTTAATGTAAGCAGTTCAGGTTTTATTTTATGAATAAAAAGCCAGATGGTAAAGTTTAATCTTTTACACCAATAATTTAATGGGCTACATTACCTAACTAGCCAACTAGCTTTAAAACTGGCAGCCAATTACCATCTATTTCCACTCGTGCTCAATAATTTACTCAGCAGGAAGTTTCCCCCACATTTGATCGATTCATCGATTGATTGTTTTTCCTTATCGTGCACACAATCTTACCCTTTTAGAAAGATTCAGCATAGAAACATTCTTGCAGCCTTGTGAAACAAGACTTGTCAGTAGGAAAAATACAGGTGTTAACATCGGGTGTCCCAGTAAGCCAGTGAGCCAGCTTGTATTACAATACCAGTATCCTGGAACGACGTCACCTGATTGGAATGCAGCTATAAATGAGTTTGTTTACACCTGTGCTTTTCCTGCTAAAACAGATCTGCAATGTCTGTCATGAAAAAGGTCTACTGTAAACTGTCCTATGACAATTAGGTTTAGCTAACCAACCTCGGAAGGTAGACAAAACAATGATATCACAGAAATATGGTTTCGTCCAGGAAAATGAATTTGCTTCTCTTACAAACCTAATTGTCTTCGACATAGCATGTACTCACTTCATATTTCATCCAGCAGCTTTGTTGCTATGGAAAGACATGACGCCAGAAGGGTAAAGACCTGCTCCTGTGAAATGACTCACCCGGTGTTCATGTGACAGTGGCACGTGTCCAAGCACGGTCCATAAGGTGGAACAATGAGAGGATTTGTCGTCTCATAATTGTAATTTAATAAAGATCTCACATGGTATCAGCAGAGCCTGACAGGCAGGGCCTTCCGGCGCTTGTTAATGCAATTGTTCTGGTCAGACGGTGCTGTCACAAATCATGCTGAAAGTTGGGTGACAGGTAGCAGAGCTCATGGATACTTCCTGAGAAGCTCAGACAAGTTTTGGATGGAGGCCAGGGAATGGCTGCACATGCTGTTGTGTTGTACATGTTTAAGAAAGAGGAAGGAGGAATAGGACATTTGGTGGAGGGCTATACAATAATCTGGAATGTCTAAAGAGATATAATCTTTATTAAAGGATTTAAAATTAAACATGAAGGACACGGATAGATAATTACTAAATCTCATCAAGAGTTTGTCCCTAACAAATATGAAGTGTTGACAGTATGAGGGAAACCATTTTCAAATTGGAGGTTTCTGAGGATTAAACAATGCCCTCCCTCGACACTGACACCACCACCCTCCCTCTGCCACTCTTGTTTCACCTCCCTCTTTCAGTGCTGATGTATGGGTGATGTGTGACAGGGAGAACTCCAGTAAAACCCTGCATACATGCCAAAATACATTTTACAAGCACTGCTCTAATCAGCCTGCAGCCAGAGGCTCATAAATTGCCTTACTGTGTCTGGAGCTGAGGAACAAACGCAGCTTATGGTCACTGCTGAGGGTTGGATATACAGCAGGCCACGCTATTAGGGCAGAACCAACTCTGAGTGCTGCTGCTGTTGCTGTTTGTGAGTCAGTTCAATGGAGGGAGGAACAACCAAATGCATTTATATCAAAAAAATGACAAGGAACAATAATTTATGCGCCTGTTTAATCAGCTGAGTGCATGTAGGCAAATGTTTGCATATTGCTGCATGTTTTATGTCAGATGTAAGTGCGTGAGGACATGTCCCCACGCTTGGATGCTCTCACCCATGTGGAAAGTCTCAACTATGTTAAAAGCTGTTATTACATCCATATTTAGGCACCACTGGAGGATTCATCAAGGGCTCATACACTTCTACTCGTGTGAATTATCAAAATGAGCAGGTAGAATGTGTCACCACTCCGGTTGGGAGGTTGTTTTGTTCTTTTTAATCTCAGCTGTAACCTTCAGTGTCCTCCACTGACAGGAAATGCAGTTTATCAACTGGGGATGACACCAGCGGTGATATATGCAGGACTGTACTTCCCCAGATAACTCTAATAGCGTGAAGCCCTGTTCCTGCTCTTTTCCTCGTTTTCAACCAACAGGGAAATTCCTGAAGTAGGAGAGCTTGATCAAATGAAATGATACTTTGAAGTATGCGCCTGAGTCCCACGATGACTTCGCCAAGTCCTCAAATGACATCTTAGAATTAGATAAAGGCACCTTGTCATCTCAGTAAAAAAAAAAAGAAAAAAGGGAGGAGTGCAGACTCTATCTTTGGTAGGTGTCTTTTTTTGAAGAGCAATTTTTAGATGTTTTTCATGCCATAGTTTTATAATTAAAAGTGTACCACAGTCACACGCACAAAGGCAAGGAAAGGGAGTGCTGACATTAATTGAGAGTTGCTTTATAAAAGGACATCCATGGTGTGTGTTACAGCCAAGGCCAACATGTGTATATTGGACTCAGGCCGCAAGGTCTTGTGTAGAAAAGGTGAGCACATGGCTGAAGTATGTATGTCGATAACTATGTGGGCAGATGCAGCTTCACCATAATGTGAATGGGAAATATCATCATCAATTTGTAATTTAACGCATGTTTGGGTGAATTCAGAGAAAAATCAAAAAATCTATTAAGTTACATTTCATTCAGTGAAGATCCTTTGGGTGGCAGCACTGAGCATGACCTAAAATTAAAGGTCTTTCTATAAAAAATATTGATTAAAAGAGCAGTATTATTTCTACATATTAAGCGTAAAAGGAAGGAATTTTACATTCTAAGTGGTAACTAGCCACAGGAGAGGAGGAGGAAACATGTTTCAGCAGTTTTCTGTCATATGTGAGTCAAAATAAAGTGCCATCCTGTGCATGGACATTAATACAAGGCAGAATTTGTGTTGGAGAAAGTGCAGAACACAGAGTCTTTTAATGACATACTTATAATAGCCCTCACATTCAACATTTCCTCACTTTTACATAGCTGTCGAATAAAACCCTGCAGAGCAAAGCTCATAACTGCTCAGAGTGTACAGCCTGTGACTATGAAATCCAAGATTTGTTGCTTTTTTATTCTGTTAGAGAATAAGGTCGGGTTTATACACATGCACATACACATAGACACCAACTTCTGCCCGAGTAGTCAATAAGCAGACTGCGGTTTTGGCAGTGCTCTATCTTATTTACAGGACGTTTGTTGCACTTGACATTTATCGTGGCTCCGGGGCCGTGAACTTCATGCAAACGCCATCGAAGCATTCAATGCCAAGGGCCCGGGGCCTCCTGTCTCGGCGTCATCACAAGTCTTTTCACGCTAAGATAAATCACTTCCACCGGACCCCGAGCACAGAGAAGGAGCGGGATGAAGGTGGGGGGTGGGGGGCGTTGAGATGAGAGGATGGAGAGAGTTAGAAGAGGGGAGGAGCAGGGAGAAGGGCATGCAGAGGGAGGGATTGAGGTTCAGGGAGAGGGGTGTTAACATCCAAGGAATAGCTGGAGGTTAACGCCAGCCCCATTTCTCCCTCATTAATTGTTGGGTGCCTTTGCACAAATATCACTAACCATTATGAAGGCAGCATACGGTTTGGGTAAATGCTCTTTAGATCTCAGAGGGATGTAAATACTGTCACCACATGACTGTCCTTGGTCTGCTTATAGCCACAGGACATGAATGCCCTTGTTCTTAACCATGCAGTATTATGACCTGGAGGCCTGGGTGGCTGAGTGTGTACTTTTCTAAGAGACAAACACTTGTACAGTTCAACTGTAATCAAGGAAGGAGGATTTTTTTTCTTGTGTAGAGTTCTTGAGATTGGTGGCTAACATGGTACTCTCTCATGACATGGACACTACTAATTATTCTTGACTTGGTTTTGATTAACAGAAGTGTGTAACTAAGTACACCCAATTTTACTGTAAATGTACAACTGTACAATTCATTTATAAAGACTTTTAAACATGACAAAGGCAAAACAAGATGGAAATCTGTTTACAGCTGTGTCCAAATGGGCCATGATGTTAAAATTTCATTTATGTCTGGATGGAAGGGTTGATCAATTTGAGAAAAATTGATTGATTGAAGGCTGGAAAAAGTAAAGTGGAGGTTCATTCGTGACCTTGGAATTACTAATTTGACAAGATAACTAGATAATTAGTTTTCTCTGTAGGTTTCATTTCATTGTCTTCACCAGTGGGATGAATTTGACCGAATAGCTTTGGAAAAAAGCAGGAGTGGACACTAAATTAAAATTATTTTATGAAATAACAGTTGATAGTTGTCATGTACGCATTAATGTATATCTTCATTTGATGAGAAACATTTACATTTAGTCATTCAGCTGATGTTTTTATCCAAGGTGACTTAAAAAAAGGGGAAACAATAAAAAAACAATAATAGAATAGAAAAAAGCTAAATATAAAGGCAGTTTTAGGTTTCATTTTTTGACAGATTTCAAACAAATCACACCATATAAACTATAGAAACTAGAGCTGACAGAAAGGCTGACAGTCAGTATATGGTCCTATTATAGGTAGAACAGTACAAGACCTAATAGTGGTACACATTAAAAAATGGCTTCAGTATAGAATGATGAATGTGACTATGGAGCCCACCAAATCCTCCCTTTTGCTCTCACGGCAATATATCCTCAGCCATCAGAACCAAATTATAAATCAAACTTCTCACAGGTCCACATGATTCATTACAATTTATCGACAATAATTTACAGAAGTGGTTTTCAGATGCTTTTAACTTTGCTGCGGCAGTAATTTACAAACCGAGGGGGAGAAAAAAAATAATGAAAACAACACTGCTGTATTTTGTCTACTTGACTGGCAGTGCAGTAGCTAAGCGATATGGAGGGGTAAAAAATTAGATAGCTGATGAAGGCTCATTGATTCAAATGCTTGATGTTCTTGGAAAGGCAAAATGATGACACTGAAGAATTTGCTTCGGGCAGCCTTCTGAGCGTCTTACAGCCGGAGTGCTACAGAGGTACTCTGACTCAGATGCAATGCAAAAGTGTGATAATCATTTCAGCAATAACACACCCAAGGCAAACAACGAACAGACAGCACAATGCACTCTAAAAAAACAAAACAAGCCCTTACTTATTCACGCCACCAAAGCTCTATTTGTGTAATCTGCTTGCAAACAAAACACACTCTGCACACAATAGTTTTCTACAACTTAATTATAGTATTAATGATAATTCATGTTTTACCGATTGCAGTCCCATACAGACATAGTGTCACTAATGTTTGTGTCTGTTACCTAAGGCTTTGCAACATTCGACATGATACTTGGATTTTACATCATGACCTGTATCTGTGTAAGAGCTCATTATGTCCTGCTCTTCCAAAAAGGTACTGCTGATCTCCACATAGGCTATTTCTGGTGCCGTGTGACACTGATGATGTTGACAGCAATCGCCTTCCCACATCACAGCAACCGCAAAGGTCAGACCAAATGAAAGGGATGTGTAAGCAAGGCCTGTCCTCCTGCAACAGACTGATTTGGCCTCAGGCACTCCTGCTGATGAGGCCCTAAACATCAGCACAGGGTCATTATTTCAACTAGAGAGGCACTTAACTTCTTAACTCCCCATCTCTGAGGACACTATTCCAGCAACGTGGACGAGGTAGAAAGAAAGGCAGGGCACGGTGTAGGGTTTTGTCCCCAAAGTATGTAGAGCCACTTTTTCTTTTTTTTTCTTCCTCCCTTGTCGCTTGGTGAATGCTATTCCGGCACACCCTGGGTGAATTAATTAATTACAAAGCTGGCTGAGTATCAAAGGTAAATGATTTAATTATATTCCCAGCGTCTTTGTTAAGAAGCCAACTGTCAGGCAGTAGTAAGTGGGGCTGTGGCCCTATGTGGTGCCTGAGGGGTGCTTGTGTGTATGTGTGTCTGTGTTTTTGTATGTATTTGTTTGTGTTTCTGTGCGTGTGTGTGTGTGTGTCCTTACACATAAAAAAGAAGAAGGAAATTAAATAAGAGAAGGAGCATGTGCGTATATATTTAGATGTGGCACTGTATTTTACAAACTCACCAGAAAATACAAAGAATTCATCACAGATGCAAACACTTAAAGTGTGTTCTCCAATAAAATTACCTCTTGTAGTCATACAGACAGTTCTCCGCCAAAATCAAGGGTAGAAGTAGCATGACACTGAGCACTAAACCTCTTGAGTGGAGCTTGGGTGGCTATGACAACAGAGACTGCACATCTCAACTTTGTTTTTTTTCTAAATCATGAATTATCTAACCATGGGTAAGTAGTTTTAGTTCCCTTAACTTAACCACACCGTTAACCTGCATTGAGTGATATAGACATAACAGCAGAGCAAGCTACACACACACAACATTCACATATTATGATTTTAAAATAAGTTAATATGGATGTGCTTATTTGCATTCATTTGGAGTCATCCTCTCCAAATCCAATATTTGCTCTCCGTTTAGCTACATTTTTGGTCTCCATCAACTCCTTTGGGAGATATCTGGCTTTTTAGCTGCTAAATGCTCCACTATGTTCACCAGCTAACTGTATGTCCACGGTTTGGTGCTTGGCAAGTATGATATTGGTTTATCAACGCCTGCTGCACTACTGCACAAAGTAAAACCAAAACATTGAGCTGAAAGATGGTTAAAAAAAATGCTTGGTCAAGTGTGTATAATCCTGTGTGGGTTCATCACTATGACTGACCCAGTTAGTGTTACACTTTGTCATCTAGACATAGTAGATCAGCAAAAAGGTCATATGAATCGTTTTTGTCTCCTCTGATGTTTGTGGATGGCAATGACAACCAACAGATTTGAACTTTTAGGCATGAGGACTCGTTGGCGTGCTATCTGCCTGGTGCTGAGCTGGATCAAATAGAAGAATGCGTGAATTAGGGTGTTTTCCTTCATTTTTAATAGGCTGCTGCTGGTTCAGAGTGACTAACATTTACACATGCATTAAACAGTTATCTAGTTTTCTCTTTTATAGATATTTTAGAGGCGTTTGCACACTCTTAGCTTGCTGCCTTTCCCTCTACAATAGTCCAATAGTCCATCACGGTAAACATAAAACCTTCTCTGTTTCTCTGCATTGTTTTATTACAATGCCAAAGTTGACATGACTTCTTAATTAGGGAGTCTTTGTTACCCTGTTCAGCAGGTAATTTCAGGCTTGGTTTAACATCACATTTTACAAAAGTGAGTAAATGTTACAAGTAAAATATCAGTTTATGTTGGGGAGATCCAGGTTCCTCAAATGATATAAATGCCATCTAAATGTCGGGCATGTTCAAATACGCACATACAGTACATGCTCACACACCGCACAAACAAAAAAAACCTCTGAATAGACTCACACCTGTTCTGAAACTGAGACATATCACATGTACGAGTGTTTTGTTTATTTATCACTGCAGGAGAAAAAAAAAATCCAGCAGCTGAAGTCTGCTGTGGATGATACATATTGATGACCTAGTGTTTCAGATGCCTTCATGGGAGAAGAGTTTTTCTACTGGGAGAACAAATAGCAACCCGAGGATAAGGCCGAGTATCTGAAAACACATACAGGCAGAAGGACAAGATTATGTTCTGTCTTCGGGCAAACAGTTTATAGTGAGGATAAAGCTTTCGTTATGTGGGGATAAACAGTGACACACATCAGTTCATCTTGATTTTTATCTAACAGAGATGCTTTTGCGATGTCAGATCACTGCACTGAGAAAATGACTAACAACTGGAGACGTGTCCTTAATGAAAAAACGGTGTTACAAAAAAAAAAAAAAATCCTTCTATCCACACGGCTGAATAATTGCTGAAAAAGCAAGGGCCCTGGATCCAAGATAAACAGAGCTGTTACTGAGGTTTTGTCACCGCACAAAGAAGCTGTTTATAGCGCAGAGGCCTCGGAAAAAACATTTTCTGGCCAAACAAGGTAAATGAAGCATAATTGGAAGCCCATTACCAAATTGAAAAACGGGTGCCTTTTGTTTTAACTGTGTTAGAATCGAACTGAGGGCACCTCTTCTACTCTGTAAACCTGCATCAAACTGCAGGGCTCAATAATTATAATGTTCAGGATCCTTCTGAGGGGCGAAGAAAATCAATAGACTAAGGACAAAGAACCTATAGCCATCACTTAATTCTCTTATCACTGTGATTTAGGGGAAGAGGAGGATGTTAAATAACTGTAAATCTTCAGCTATGACTTTGAGGGTGCTTTATGGCAGTTCTTACAGCGTCTCCCAGACAGAATGTCCATACCTTCCGCAGACCACACAATTTATAGCTTTATTACCCTTTGTCTTAAAGAGCAGGGAGACATAGCAGGGAGGAAGGAGATAACAACCCAGCACAGGGTCGGTTGGAAAAAAAAAAAAAAAGTCGGATGCCATCATCGACAGAGACATATCTCTGTGACAGGTTTACGGCTCAGGAGCAGGGCTTCTATTTGGGGGTGGAAGACGAGAAAGCGTGGGTGTCCCGCTTCACCCAGCCACACCCGCCCTTAGCCTCCACCTGTGCATCGCACACATATCCCCAAACTGCAGAACCCCTGTGGAGGAAGCAAAATTCCATTTCGGACTTATCCCCTGATCATCAGATTTACTCTGCTGTTCAGTCGCCTCCACACCACCTCTGCCACCCTGCCTGCACGCCTTCCTAGAGGTCACACGGAGGACTAACAAAGGGGGAGTAGTGAAGCAAAGGAGGGCAGATAGAAGGAGGGAGGCGGTGCACTTTTTCACCACAGAGTCATGAGTTCCTCTGGACCGGGCAGATGCTTCCTCATATTTTCTAGCTGCACTGACAAGTGGCTTATTGTTTCCCTTGATAAGGGTACAGTGTTCCCGGTAATGGGAATTAGAAGGAGGCGTAAGTCACCAAGACACAGGGTGAGACTGAGTCAATAGATAATGGGAGATTTCTCATGGATGCAAATGGGATGTTTATTATCTGTGGTGTTTAAAAGAGCGAGGCCTCTTATTTGTCTTCAAGCTACACTCATGGGTAGTGGGAAAGCTAGAAATAAAAGTTACACTTTGCCTGAACCCTGTGAAAAGAGGTTTCACAGCCTTTTCAGAGAAACGCTCCACAAACCATGTGTCAACTCATGACTATTACATATTACAGCGTGAAGCTCTTGTGCATTATCATTACAGCTCATGCTGATTTATTTCTGTTGATTCAGTATATGTGCTGATTTGAGTTTCGGTGCAGATGGCGACAACATTTTTTCACATGATCTACAACTTGAATGAAAACATCTGCTGCAACTTAAGATTGTCTGTCATCTGTGTACTGTTTGTTAATACACATCTAGATACGGAAACAGTATTGTTTCAAATAACTGAGATAGTATTTTGAAGATTGTGTAACATTATGGTGTGTTTTTTTTAGGTATCTCTGTTTAATGCTTATATTAAAGGTCCAGTGTTTAACATTTAGAATTACTGAGTTTACCTGCACCCTCTACAGAGGTCCATGTTGAACCACCATGTTTCTGCAGTAGTACAGGATGGACAAGACTCGTGGCCACCATAGATTCTCCTATATGCTTTGAATTCACTTTTTTTGGCTGACCAGCCACTAAATCCTACACAATAGACTCTTTTCTGAAGGCTTGGGGGCAGAAAAACTCCTTCAGTGCTGGCATATTAGAACATTTTAAGTTGATTGGGCATGTAAACAGTTACCTAAATATTCAGCTGATATGGAGTAAGATTAAAATTGATTTGGCATTGTGTTTCCGGTCTAATAATCACTCTCTTTCACTGCTCTCCAACTCCTGAGGGAAATATTTGACTCTTAATGCTGCACTATGTTCACTAACTAGTCTCTAACTTTGTCCGTACAAGCAAGAGATAACCAAAACAGTGACCGAAACAACGTGGATTTATCTCTATGATCCACTGACAACATGATTAGTATGACTGACAGATGTGTTGTGGGCAAGCAAAAGCTTATAAAACATATAAAAATCAGTGCCGAACCTCTATACTGAGCATTATATTCCACCTACGTTGACATATCTGTAAACACAGTTTGACCCAGTTACTGACCTCCTTCCAAACAATGCTGACATCAAAGAGAGAGTTTGTATTCTCCCGCTTGATAAGTTATTGTCAACAGCTGCTCAGACAAGAAACGACCATTTGCGAGAACCTCACACTAAACAGCAGACAGGAAGTCAACAAAACAATGGTCTTCTCAAGTGATAAACACAAATGTTTGATGGCTCAGACTTCAAAACCAACAGCAAATCTATAATCGCTTCCCTCACTGAAAAAAGTGACTGTTCTAAAAAAAATAAAAATAAAAACCTGCTGAAACATCTCTGATTGTCTCTTGGAGTGTTGAATCGCATAGCAACTGTTAAGCAGCAGGAAGTATTTTTCTAAGAAACTTGAGCTGGCTCATGTCCCAAAGCAGCATAAAATCTACTCTTTACTGGTGACACAGAGCTGCAGGAATTAAAAAAACACAATTACATACCCTCAGAGAGTGATTTGTGGTTGTGTATTGAGCATCTTGAATCTTGAACCATCCACCATGGTCAGTAAGCTGAGCAGCAGTGAGGGTGTCCTCTTCCTTGACAGCTCCCCCTAGGGCCCTGGAATACATTAACCACTGTGGTCCACAAGGGTGTTGGGGATAATTACTCACTCTTGTCGTGTGACACCCTCAATAAATTTAACTCCCCCTTTAAGTTTTAAAGGCAAATGCATATTGTGGCTATCACTTAGAGGCTGCCCTGTCCGTGCTTGTGCATAATTTACTGTAACAATGTGCTACCGCAACTTGGTAACTTGACCCAACAGCTGACTACAGATGAATGAACACGGTGCCGATGAAGTCGTGGGGAAAAGAAGAGAGTGTGGAGAAAAACGGCATCATATGTATTATGTCCTCATAATTCATCAATTCTAGTCCATCAGGCTGTAATCTAATTATGAAGTATGCCTTTATCTGCCATGAATCATTTCTGCACTTTGTTAACTAAATTGCGGAAAAAGAGTCCAGACACATCATTGAGATTTAAAATGATTATTTCTTCTTTGTGGAGATATGCAGAAAAAGTTAGAGGCCTAACAGAAAATGAGCTAATGGCTTCAAAGAAAATGTAATTATGATTTAATAATTGACAAATTAAGCCCAGGGTGCTTACATTTTTTGGCAATGACCATGATCCATAAAATCAGCTTTTCTAACAGCTGCATGTCTAAAAGAGGTAATTACATTCTCTGTAAACACGTATAAAACCTTAGCAAACACACCCAGCAGACGGCATGCGGATTAGGGGTGAGATGGAAATGTCATCCCGTCCTCACGCATGGCACATCTGGAAGATAACTCTGAAAAATACAGCTGGTGATAGGTTTCTTTTCAATAAAAAAAAAAGTCTCTCTAAATAAATTTCCACTGTGCAGAAGTTACCACAGCAGTGACAACCCAAAGACAAACTCACAGAGTTGTGCTGAAGAACATCAACACCTCCACTCAACAAAAAAAACACGACGGCCTCGAAAGCTAATTATGTGCCACACCGAGCTCATATTCAGATCATTTTATTTGCCTCAGTACAATATGATCTTATTTGTGGAACGCTCTAGAAAAACGTGGTAATACCGTGAGGATAATCCTCGTAAACAGCTCGATAAAAGTAACTTTTTTCAGCCGCTGCGCATTGTTTTTGTTTTCGCCGTGTCGACATGTAACAATACAGCAACACTTGTGAACATTCATGCCAGGTTTCCAGAGTAAAAAGACATTTACCTCAAGCCCCCCCCCCACTCCTCCCCTGTCCAATGAGGAACTTGACAATACCCGTCTTATTAGACTCCTTGGAGCCAATGTTCTGTCATTACATGAAGAGACCACCGGCTTCAAGTTGAGTGAAACTTTATATTTTCCTTCTGTCTGTGCTCTTTTCAACGCACACTAATGATCTCGATGAGCAACACATACGCTAGTGAGACACAGAGCAGGTGAGAAATGGAGACACGGAGCAGATATAGAAACCAAATGTAATGTGTAAGATGTGTAACGTGATTAGTCCCCAACCAAGACCTTCAGTCACAGGCAGCGACGGTAAAGATCACAAGACACATTAAGAGACTCTCTGTCATGATGTGAAAGAACATCTGAGTTCTCAGCTGCCGCCATTCATTTTCATAATGACAGTGAATACATTTTGAAAGCAGTGGGATGTCTGAATGGCATTAAGCTTTCAACTTTGATTAGGTGACTTGCAGTAGATGAAGGGAATTCATTTAGAGGAGGATAAGTATGTCAGGAGATAATGGCTCCACAGGTTGTGAAGTAACACCGGCTGACGAAACACAGCAACAACCTGAGAAATCCAGGTACGTGCATGTTCGTTTGTGTGTCTGCGCAGATGCGAGTTTTAACACGGGCACACAATGTGTGTGAATTTCAATGCGCATTTGTGCACGATTGCAGCGCTTGTGTGTGTGTGAGTGGTGTGTGCACGCATGTGCACATGTGCCTGCCAAAGATCTCACTTTCCTTGTGTTTCATGTCAGGCATCCCCGTCTCAGTGACAGCATTTCACATTAAGGTGGCATGTCTTGGAAAACAAAATGAAGACGGTTAAATAGCTCCAGTAAATGCTTTGTCTCAGCATATTTAGGCAAATGAATGTCATAAATGAATTACTGTTTGGTTGTTTGCATTGAGAATCGTCAGATTCTTGCATATAAATATTAACGATCACCTTATGGCCAATAACATACTGGAAACCAGTGTGAGGGAATGAGTGGGCTTACATTACCTGCAGATTCAAATTGTAGCTGTGAAAGTCTAAAATCCTTCAAAATGTCTTTTAAAACTTTACGAATGTTCTCTGTGCCCTGACCAAAACAAAACATGATGACAGGTGCCAGTTTACGACATCCCTCTCTTTATCTCTGAGTCTCCTCAATTTCCCCCGACAGAGAGAGAACAGACAGAGAGAAGGAGGAGGGGGGAGGAGGGGAGCGCAGGGGACCTGAAGTGTGTTTAGGAGGAAGATGGCTGTCAGTAGCTGTCAATCGTCGGCTTTTTGATGCCATCGTCTTGGCACAGGCCTGTCTGTCTCACAGTGTAACAGCTATCAAAGACTCACTCACAGCAGAGACAGGCGCTAGGGTGGAAACACGAGGAAATCCACACATTCTCTCATTTACACCTGGCATATAAACTTTGTGAAATCTGGGTCTGTGAATTATGATGGAGCCGATCATTCTCACCTGGCCTTGAAGCAGTTGAAGTGATATGGCAGTCCTGCTAGTGCATTGCATATGATTATTGGTAAATGTTTGGAAAAGGAGAGTGCAATTTTATTCTTTTAGTGCTTCTGGTTAATGCAGACCTATAAGTTGTAACTCATTTTATCAATGCTTTATAGATAAGTACAGAGTAACATTCATATTTCCAGGTTGCCAAATCCTTTTGGTTGGTGCATATTCTCTTCTAGTTTTGTCTTTCTGGCCAATTTCTCTTGACACTTTATTAGAACACACAGTCACTACATCCTCCCTTCCTCTTAACTCATCATTCGCGGTGGACTGCAGTTGTAATAAAATGAGAAACGAAATGTTCTTGTTATATTTGTGGTTTATAAAGTATTAATCATTCCCTTACTGTAATGTGGTACCTGTTACATTCATGTTAGCACTAAAAGTACCTTATTGACAGGTTTATTGTGAAATTAGTGGAGCAAACACAAGGTGCCTGTTCCCGGTACAAACAATGGTTCTAACGATCTGATTTGTTTGCTTTCCTTTGGTCAATTTTAGCAGCTCCAAGCAACAAATCATTTTACAGTACTTGTTTGGCCAGTTAGTCATACAATCCAAAGCACTTCAGCAGAGGAAACGTTTCAATAGAGAGCAGCAGAGTCGCGTATTTCAAACGCTCGATATCATGATCGATTGGATAGTGATTTATTAAAAGAGCCTTTATTTTCTTATTATTGCCTGAAACAGAACATTTTGAAGCCGGCGTGTCATCCTTTCGCTGCTTTGGTGAAAACATCAATCTGTCCTGCTGTCCTTGGTGGACTAGTCTGCTTTTCATCTTGTTTGAGACAGATCACTTATGTTGCCTTCAGTTCCCACACCACACCTCAGACAACATCAGGATGACTGTGTCCAGATGACCAGATCACAACTGGACACAGAAGGCCGAGGAAGGAACTGTTGGCTTCTCCTGCCAAACATTTACGTTCTGTTTGGCTTGTGGTTTTCATTCAGGCTGTCCATTTGGCAGGTACACACACAGACAGAACAACAAAATATGACAGCATCCCTTCTCAAGCACACAGCTCAATCTCCGTCCTGTGCCTGTAGTGTGTTGCTGCCTTCGGGAAGTCCTGTCAACGCTCACCATTTGGCCTTGAACCTGCGCTAAACTATTGAGTTCATCATGCATAAAACATTAAAGATGTACATCCAAAAGGCTGTGGCTGCCTGTTTATTGGCACTCACAGCTCCATAAACCATTTTCATCCCTCGCAAGATGAGACACACATGCTCCGCAGTCCTATTGATGGCGTTTAACACAGAATATAAACCATAAAACACAATAATAAACATAAGCGGAGCAAATAAATCAGATTCATAATAACCCCGAGGTGGGATTTATGTAAGCAAAGATATAGTCTTTGTACAAATTGATGGTACAAGCTCTATCAAAGCACCAGTGAGACACTAATATAGTCTTATAAACACACCAGCAACACTTTAAAGTAGCTTCATCTCTCCTCTTTGGCTAGCCTAAGTGCTTAAGTAATGTATTGCTTTCATAAGTGTGCAACTTCGTAGCACTTTCTTCTGTGGAAATATGTCTCCATCCTCTGGGTAGTGTGATTAAGAATAAAATACAAAGAGCATTACCACGGAATAAATTCAAACAGTGACATAAAGCAGGAAAGCGTTGGCTGCGCTGAGCTGAGCAGCGGCAGTTCTCGCTCTGAGAGGCCCCTGTGACGACGGCAGGGAGCTCCATCACCGGCACACACTGTCCCCCTGGCACCCAAGCTAATGTATCACCTCTGGATTACAGTAATATCTGTCTGATGGATGTTTTCTGAGTGAAGCAGGCCACGTGTAACCCCAGTCAGGAGCCTAAGTTGCTGTGTGTAGCTCTGAGGAGATGGGGCCTCTGCTCCTGGAGGTCCGTTATACTTCTATCCTGCCTGCTCTCCAGAGCCCAAATCCTGAATGCTACAGCTCCTCCCAGTCCATTCATCCTACCTTCTTTCCCCATTCTTCAGCTATGTGTGTGTGTATGTACACGCACGCATCCCTGCTCACATGTGTTAGTCACAGGTCTCTACCGAGAAGCTGACTGCCATCCTGGGGCGATGCCTGGGTTCCTCCAGTCAACTTTACTGCCTTCATTTGGCCTGATGAATGGCTAGCTGCCTTATCAGCCCCTCTGCCTGCAATCTCAAGTGGATCCCTGGAGCCTCACACTGCCTGCAGGTTCGGTCGCTCTCTCCGGGCACGCGCTCTTCTTGCTTCTTTTCCATACACGCTTCACGCTCAGAGACATAGCAAACAGAGGTGCACAATTACATACGGATAACACTATTCTAGTTCAGGAAACGACATGCACGTGAACAAAAGCAATGCACCAATTGTAACAACCAAAAACTCTGCAGAGCCCGAACACACACACACACACACACACACACACACACACACACACTCTTACACGAGGCACACAAGCATGCGCACACGTCAGCTAGCAAATCCATCATCTTTATTTCTTCCCCAATGTGCTCATATTTTTTCTTGTGGCTGCACCATGCTCACAAAAATATTTATTTTTGCTGATTTTTTTTTTTTTTTTTTTTTTTTTTTTCTTGAGGAAACACAAAAGAAATCACACCTCTCTTTCTCCCTGGCTCATGCCAAAATAATCAATGCTTTCCAGAGAGGGACTTGTGGCGCGACATGCGTGGAGGGAAGGCAGAAGGATGCAGACATAGCTCCAGGGCTCTGGTTGTAGATAATAAGTGAGGAGCAGTCCTTGGGTATGTTTTACAGCTATCAAGACTCATCATATTTGACATGCATTCTGGTGTTTACACAGTCTCCTCCGTAAAATCCTCTCCAGCTATAGAAGGGAACAGGGTGCAGGGAGCACACACAACGCAGCACGTACACATTCTGCACACAGAAGTGCTTAGAAAAGAGGAGCCAGTTGTTGCCTTTCCTTTCTCTCTCTCTCGCTCCCTCTTTTCTCCATGTCCCATCTCTTATCCACGGCACAATTGGCGGCGTTAGCACCTGTCAGCTGACTGACTTCTTGTTCCCGGTGGCTTATGAAAAAATCATGGCTGCTGGGCTTCAGAGGCTGCTTTCCCATCAATATGAATTCACCATGGTCTTCATGCAACATTAGGCCAGACCCTGTTTTCATACAGCAAGCCACACGCTCCTTCGTCTGTAATACACAAGAGGAAATGAAAAGAGTAAATAGTCCTTTTAGAATGTTGCATTCGATCATGGGTGGAACCAAGTCGCCTATGAAAGGGACCAGTATACTTGGCGCTCAAAAGCACATTTGCTTTCCATCCCCAGATATTACGCCACTGTGTCCCTTATTAGTGTGTCCTGTTTTACTGTAAATGAAACGTTCTCATCGTAGCCCCGCCACGGTTGTCCCTCATTGTTTTATTCTAAACAAACCTTTTCCACATTTGGAGGCGTAACTCCATTTATGTACTTTGGGTATATAAGCACTAAAGCGGTATGGCATGTTAAAATGTGGCATGTATGAGGATTATGCAGAACTGAAGGAGCCAAAGCATTCTTAGAAATAAATGACACCGGATGGAAAAATGCATCTCTCAGTTATAAGAAGAATTTGTATGTTATTTTTTTTTACTCATACAAAGAAAATACATACAAAACTGTTTCCTGTTTCTCTGCACTTTAATTTCCCAACTTCCACAAACACGCACAACACAAGCTGACTCTCAGGAGTTGCAAGAAGAAAAAAAAACTCTATCTTGTACGTCTGCAAATGTCTTAACACATCTAGAATTATTCTCAGAAGGTAAAATCACTCTTCAGCTGAACTACTTCGACGTGCACCCTGTCATGAATAGGGCTGAATATTGTTTATAATTCTTCTACAAAAGTTCAAATACGATACATGGGTTTTGGTACTGATACCAAAATTGTACTATCCTTTGAGGAATATAAAACTATTTCCCTGCCAAACCTTTTTTTTGTTTAGCAGCAGGAGAGATAAACTTCTCGGTGGTTGTCTACAAGAAATAAAATAGTTTGATTTAAATCTAGAACTACATGATCAAAGAATAAGTAGATATGATAATAAATCTGATCGGACATTCAAAGCTTTTGGTTCTTGACATTATTCAATCGTGTTACAGTCAAAACTGGTAGCCGACCGAAACAGTATTGCAGGTCGATGCCCAACTCTGTGGGGTAGCAAGGAAACATTGGTTTGTATTGAAGGGTCACAAGTTAAAGAGTAAACATATTACAAATAACCAGTAATATAACAGCAAAATGTTAAAAGTTATTCTGAAATGTTCATTTCAACCTGCTCATCTGGCCTTCATTTTACATCTGCTTGGCTGGATCTGCTGCAAACCTTCTGCTTTCCTTCAACTCTATCTCTCTTTAACATGCTGAAAGTCAATTAACTACACCACTTCTCCCTGACATCATCGCGCTAATACAAGCTGCTCTTGACCTTATGTTTGTGTGTCTTCTCTTGATTGGATTAACTTCAGATGTGGTGTGTGTCCGGGTCTATTACAGAGGGTGTGTTGTGATTTCGAACCCCTCCTCCTCCTCTTCTTCCTTCAGCCTCCATCCCACCCCTCTCTGCTTTTACACCTCCCTGAAGGTCTGCTCTCCCAGCACGCCATCTTCCAACACCCCACACATGAAGAATTGTCACGGGCGCACACACTCACACACACACACACATATGCCTCGGCTCATGCCTCCAAACAGTCATATCCCATGCGATTCCTGCTCAGTGATGGAATGCCCGAAGAAATCCATCTCTACATCCACGCACCCTCCGTCTCTCTCTGTTCCCTTTATCCGTGTCCGGAGGGGTCATCACAGACAGAGGGCTCATAATCAACTCAATTAAGTGAGTCTGATTGCCGTGGCAAATTGGTCTGGGTTATAACATTATCATTAGCGCCTCAAGTGCGGTCACAATGGGACACGGCAGTCAGATGAGAGTGAGACTAATAGGAAGGGAGGATGTAGTGAGTCTTTACAGGAACATAGGCAGAGATTGAGTTTGTCTTTGTGAAATTTTCTGCACACACAACACAAGAGGAAGTACATTATGTAAAAGGGAACCGGGGCAGTTAAAGTAAGTATTCAGTACTGCTACAAAGATTGATCATCTTTCCTCTGGCTCTGACTGACAACCACTGTGAGGCGTTGTGGGATGTAGCTGGGAGACTGCTGGCTTAAAAACCAGTGCTTCACCCAGTAATTGTTTCTGAGGATTTGACATTTGTCTCTTTTTGTGGCTTGCTCAAGGTGTCAACACCTTTCATATACCCAAGGCTTTTTTTTTTCTCTCTTTTCTTTTTTTCACTGTGGCTCACGTGCCCTGAAGCAGCCTGTTTGATCTTTTTGAGGACTGTCAACTTATTGCATGACTCCATGGAAATTGAATTCTGTATTTATTTACGCGCCAGGTTAATAGTATAGATGCCTGGGTGATTTGAAAGTCAAACAACAACACCTGCCATTCATTTCTGTTTTTCTTTTTTTTTCTTCCCGTCTTCCTGGAGCAGATCCTCTGTTTTGTTCTGCACGGCTTGAATACACAAAGAGAGGATGATAATGAATTGAATGGCTTATCCTCGACATTCACGCTCCAAAAATATACTGTAGTTTAATACGGCAGTGATAAATCCAGATTTCCTTGATTGAAAAGTGGTGTTTGGGGAATATTTTTTCGTATATATCCTCATCTACATTCTGCAACTCTCCAAGTGGCCTACATAAACTGATGCTCTTTGTGTGAGTCGAGAAACACTCGTTTGGGTCTTGCACAGCAAACACAGTGGCCCAGTTTGAGTCAAATCAGTGTCGGTGCATCTCTAATCATGTGTGCTGGTGCATGCGCATGCATGCCAGCCTCTTCCGGAAGCTTTAAACAGACTTGTCATGTCAGGAGACGCTGCTGTCAAACGGAGGACAAATCTGAGGATGTCAATTGAATGCCGAGAAACGTCTGTCAGTCGTTTTTTGACGTTGGTCTCTCCATTGTGATTAGCATCACTTAATATTCATGTGTGCTTATCTGCCTGCTGAGACGGTGCCAAACTGACTGTTGTCATTAGAGTGCATGGAAAAAGCAGTCTCCCTGTGATGAAAACAGAGATGATGTAACAGCCATGTGGCATTACAAGCATGTCAATATGTGCCTCTCTGTGTACTCGGTGACGGTGTCACAGGTCAATTCAACAAGAGGAAAGTGATATTAGTTCCAAGTCGGGGTGGGTGTGGGGGGGGAGGCCTAGCTCTCTTTGTGCCATGAGCCTGTGTTTGTTAAAGAAGACGGTGGATTAGCTAAACAACACTGCCACTTGCTGTTCACAGTTAGGTACTAAACAATACAATAAAGGGAAAATGCAGCTAGAATGAACTCACAAGTGCTGAAAGGCCTAAAAACTAAAAGTATATTTTTTTGTGAACTTATTTCAAGTGTTCAAAAAATCAAATACAAACCAGCGCATGCATTTAGACAGGTCTGGTTTTAAATCTACTACATACCCATATTTTTTCTCTCTGCATGGTTTGCAAAATTTAAAAAGCCTTTTTTTGTTTTTTTTTCAGATGTACAGTGTGTTCCCTCCCACACGTTAAATGCATCAAAACAGGAACCTCTTGAATTATTTTGTTTCATATTAGCAGTTGTATGTGTCAGTTTTGTTTTCTTGTTTTTCCACCACCACCAGTTTTTTCTTTTTCTTTTTTTTTTTCTACCTCTGAGAGAGTGTATGAATGTGTATCATTGTGGCACTCTGACAGTCACGGCCGGGAGGAGGAACAGTGGTGCGCTCGCTGCAGATGGCAGCACACATTTTTTCATTCCTTAAACAGACACAAAAAGCAGCTGAGGGACCAGGGCCTGTCTGTAGAATGTGCTGGGGAAGAGTAGGTACTTGGCACAAGTAGCAGAAACAATTAGCGTCACATAAGCAGAGGCCTGAAGCAGCTGGAGAGAGAGAGAGAGAGCGAGAGGGAGAGGATGGTGGAAAAACACGGCATCTCATTTTCACAGAGAGGACCTGTACGCACACTCTGAGACATCCTCTTCCTTTCCCCGTCACAACTCAGATTTTCTTTTTTTTTTTTTTGAGACAGTTCGTGTCATGGCTCATTTAATTGATGTGCTCTTGTCGACGGTATGTTTTTGTTTGTAGCTGTGCATTCTTAATTAGGGTATAGACAGAGGAAGCTCTGTGTCCTTGGAGAGACCAAGCATCCCACTCACATCCCCAAAATTCCTTTTTGAACAATCCCCGGCTACCATCTTCCCTGTTACCATTTTAAAGTTGCAAGATGAGATGATCTAAAGAGTGGCTCATAAAAAAACACTCTCACCAGTCTTGCTGTACAAAAACATTGCTCATTAAACTTTGCCTACAGATAAGCTCAAAGAAAATATTAAATGTTAAAAAAAAAAGAAAGAATCATTTGACAGATGGAGCTGGATACAAACTTGTAAAGACCTGAATTTTTTAAAAGTCTGGCTTAATGCAACACAAATATCATCATTTGTACGAGTTGCAAGGCTCTGTTCTGATCTCACTATCATGACTTATTGCTTTGGCTCCTTGATTTCCTTTAGTCTTTGTTATTGGTGCTGACAGTTTGACAGGATAATGCATGTTGACCTGTCCCTCTCTATCTGTGTGTCCAGTTTTTATATCAAACAGAGCATAGCTGTGACCACAAGTGGTAAAATTGATAAGATGGGTACAGTTTTCATCTCTAACAGGAGCACATGCACAAAATTCAAGAAGTAAAAAGTAAAAGTAAAAGTGCTTATTTGCCAGATGGATCATTTCAAAATCATATGAAGTACAGTATATTCAATTATTGTATTAAGTGTTGCATTAATATATTCATCAACATTGCAGCTGATAAAGTGATACTAATTTTAATGACTGTATATATTGCCGGGCAGCCTGACTTACAATAATACATTTGTCTAATAAGAAATAAGTTAGTTGGTTATATATTTATCTGCAAAGCAACTAAAGCTATAAAATCAATGTACTGTAGTGGAGTAAAAAGTACAATTTCTGCTTCCAGAAAGTGACGGTCTAAAAGTAAAAAAAGGAACACTCAAGTACTTCAAAATTGTATTCAAGTACAGTACTTCAGTAAATGTATTTAGTTACATTCCACTGCTGCAAATAAAAACTAGCTTGAGACTTGCTCAGCTCTTCCTTAAAAAACACAAAATTTAAATCTGGCTCACACCGACGTGTGCAAACATTTATATGTCATATGAGGTTTACCTTCCCCTTTCAACAACACTAGAATATGAATTTCATTCCAGTGTGAAAAATTATAATTTATATAACTAAATTATCCGGGGGTATAAGGGTAAAAAGCAACCCTCAATTCAACAAATGAACAAAATTTGAGTTTTTTTGTGGGGGTTCTCTCTGATTCTTGTTCATAAGCAATGTCCGGTAGCAGAGCATTACATGAATTCTTAAATTGTTTCAAATTCTTTAGTGCTGCTATCCTTTGCTAGAAGACTCCACGTCCACAGAACATTCATAGTATGCAACACGTTATGCCACCACATTTATTTACTTAGTTTCAGTTTCAGGTTTATTTGTCATGTGTAAGTTAACACAGGGGTCAAGAATACAATGACATTTGCTGGATGAGAAGAACCGGTCGGCTCAGCATGAGAGCACTAAACAGTTTAACAGTACTACACGTAATAATGAAAATAAGCTAAAACAGTTTAACAGTACTACACGTAATAATGAAAATAAGCTAAGAATAAAATACAAAACTATAAGATTTTAGGTAAAAAACAAAACAAAACAAACAAAAACAATACAGAAATACAAAATCTAAAAAAATATTATAAGATAGAATATAAAAAAATAGAATGTGCAAATGTTCAAATCGGTGTACACGGGTATTGAGGTGAGTTGTATGCATAAACGTGATACACTATATATGCACAGATGTTGGATATTGCACAGTGTAGATTTAAACAAAATGACCAGAAACTGGTTAGGGTGACTGGTGTTTCAATTATTATTGCACAAATAATATTCCACTCTGGTTGTAGCAGCAGTCATATTCTGCAGACAAGCCTGTTAATGAGTTTAAAAGTCTGATGGCCTGATGGTAAAAACTGTTCTTAAGTCTCTAAATGTAGAAAAAAAAAAGGACAGAACTACACCATAAAACAAATGAACAAACAAAACCTCTTTTGTGCTGCCGTTTGACTGCTAGGAGGCAGTATTGTGTGGCAGCAACAGAAAGTGTTAGAAATTAAATCAGGCGTAGTTCTGTCTGGAGTCAACACTACAGCCAAGTTTTGTGCACTGGATACTTTCTAAATAGTTGATGAACACAGGAAGAGAGAGTTGTAGTCACGCTATCAGCTGTCTCATGAATACTGTACATTCAATGCAAGGACAACAAACAAAGATGAAATGGTTCAAAGTGCTTGTTTGGATTGCAAAATAACTGACATCTTCAAAAAAATAGACTAACACACTCAATTCAGTATTAAAAAAACAAGGGACATTTGTCCTGTGATTGTGATTTTTATCACTGTAACGTTTTTTTTAAGTAATACATAAAGACTTACTGTCCTGTTTGAAAAAAAAGGTTGTCTATCCTACAAAACCCTCTCTACTTTTGCAACATACTTCAAGCAAAATCAATAAGGCAAGCTCCCCTCTCAAAGGTCAAACAAAGCTAACACAGCCTTGTATAAAGAGGCCTGACACAGACCGATTCAGTGGATTTAATCTAAAGCTTGTTTGTTCTTTAACAAAGCCCAGAGCCCAGAACACAATGGCTACAGATATTAAAATGCTTTTTTGCATTGGACTTGCTGTTGTGTTAACAGGTACGAGATCGTGGTTTTGTGTATAATCTTCCAGGTGACCGACATTTCTTGCATTGGTGATAACTGCAGCTGCTGTTGTGTTTCTCATCGGTCAGGTGTGGGAAAGTCTGCCTTTATTGGAAAGACCCACTCTGGAGGGAAAGATGATCCTGTGCTGCAATATGTTGTTAACAACTCACTGAGGGAGCACCCAGTCCTCACCAAACTCAGACTGGTAAGAGAACAAGAGAAGGAAGAATCCTAATCGATTGCCTTGTGTTTAAGTATGACGATCAGGTCAACCTCAAGAGTCAATATCTTAAAATTTCTTTCTTATGAAATTCCTCTGATCATCTTTAGCTTAACAGGTACCTCCAAAAGTTTATCACTATGCCGAAGCCACCAGCAGGTTATTAAGGTCAGACGTAAGGCTGGTTGGTCATCCTCGGCTCCAGGCTAAAAACTCAAAATTGTGGCTTTGAAGTTGATGCTTCTAAAGTTAAAGAATGAATTTGTGAAATGAATTTAACATCAGTGAACTGTAGAAACATTTAAAAACAGCTGAAGGCAAACCCGCTCAGAATTTAATTAATTTAGTGTCACATTTAAATCCGATTATCTTTACCTTTTATTCAACTTCAGTGAACTTATAAAAAATACATCATCACCAGGGTATGCAATTTCAGAATCTAAGCAGTATCATTTTTGACCACTAGAGTGCGGCACAATGCCAAGTAGATTTTCACATGCAAGGAATTTGGTGAATTGGTGCATAATGATAATACGATGAGAAAGAAGGAAATAAAGATGAGAGAAAGCACTTCAGGTCCAGGAGCATACATAGAAAATAGACAATGACATATCAATAATATAAAGACAATAAAAAGACAGTGTGTACATCTTTTTAAAAAATAAATATCCTGGCATGAAGTGTAGACATGCAATCTAATAAGGAGTACCAGAGAATGTTGTTTATTCATTTAGTCTGATAATACATTGTTTTTTTTGTTTTTTTCAGAGAACCCTTGAAGACCCGTGGGCTATCATGATGGTTTCCAGTGACCAAGCCCAGTTTATGGCAAATCTCGTTAAACTGATAAATGGAACTAAAGCTATTGAAATTGGTGAGATTGAATAGAAGATTATGGAAGCAAAAAGAAAAAAAGTATAAAATAATTTCAATTTCAAAAGCAACTACTTTACTACTAATATTGCTAACTTTATAGCACTGAAAATGTGTAGCATTAAGTTTTTCAGCTTGAATTTTGGTTTCCCCAGTAAAGAACTAGATTTTTTTTTGGACATTTTATTATTTATACTTTAAAGATAGAAGACAGACTTTTAGATACAGACAGGTGAAGAGACAGAACGGGAAAGGCAGAGAGACACAGCAAAGGGCTCGGGTTGGAACTGAACCCAGTCCTCTGCTGTAAACACTCCAGTTGAATTTAAGCACCTTGAATATTGTCCTTTTAATACAGGGCACCTAAAAACGAAAATTAAGCTTTTGAAATTACACAACCTTGAATGATCTATTTTAAAGAGACAAATTCAAACCGCATTAATTTGGCTAGACGGGCTTTTACTGCTATTCAAATTTCAACATTAAGTATTGATTAAATCTTAGAATGGGTATCCAGTTGCTTATAGGATCTAATATTGAAAGTACTAAAATCTAATGCTGCAGTGGTTCAGTGAACATGTTGTTTATATTTATTCTGCAGGGATGTACACAGGGTACAATGCATTGAGCATGGCTTTGGCCATGTCAGAGAATGGACGTGTGGTGGCTTGTGAAATAGAAGAGAAATATGTGAACATTGCCAAACCATTTTTTAAAGAGGTGAGTGAATTTCTCTCTAAACAGCATCTATCAAGACATTACTGACACATGTTTAAAAAAAAACCAATAAAGATTAATAGAGTACAGGTTGCATTAGACAACCACGAGCACTTTGTGAATTTGGCAAGTTTAGTAAGATTGATTGTTGCTTCTGTCAGAATGAGATTGTGCAACAGACAGCACGCTGCACATCTACCTTCTGTCAGTATGTCTTCACAAAATGCTGCCGGCTGAAGAGCAAAAAGGTGTCTGCTCAGGAGACTGTGTCACGTAAAGATGCAAAGCCAAGCAGTAAAATCAATCCCTGTTTTAGCCTGGCCTAACATTCTCTTTAGAAAACAATTAAAGGAAGAAGAAAGAAAAAAAACAACCCCGCACAGCTCTCAATTCATACAACTGAACCTTTTGTACAGGCTGGAGTTGAAAACAAGATAGATGTACAGCTTCAAACAGCCATGGAGACACTGGGTGAGAGTTTTTAATCTCTGTCATGGTTTCTGATAAAGCAGAACATTTTTGCATTGTAATTTTCACCACTGTTTCATCAGATGCACTGATAGCAGGCGGGGAAGCTGGAACATTTGACTTTGTGTTCATCGATGCTGATAAATCCAACTATGACGGATACTATGAGAAATCTCTTGAGCTCATACGAAAAGGAGGCATCATTGCGATTGACAATGTAAGTACACCGTACACAAGAAGGCTCAAGCATCTGTTAGAGAACAGCTCCAGAGGTGCGTAGTGTGTTTTGACTGTGAATAAAATGAAACAACGTGTTTGAAGGTGCTGTGGAGTGGAAAGGTCGTGAATCCTGCCCCCAGTGACAACACCTCACAGGCGCTGGACGCTCTCAATAAGAAGCTTCACAAGGACCAGAGGATTGATCTGAGCATGCTCACTGTGGGTGACGGGCTGACCATTGCAATCAAACGCTAAAACTGCTGTAGTCAATTGTTTGTCTTAATTGTGCTTTAATTTTGACATTAAAAAAACATAAGAGTTATCGTATGAGGAGTACATTGCCTTCTTTGTGTCTGCCAGCTACAACAATCATGCATTAATATTACAACTGCTCCTTTGTTTACTATCTTTACAAGGATAGTAGTCATAAAAGTGCTACAAAACAAGAACAAAATGAAAGTGACATTAAACTAATAAACCAATATATGAATACATAAATACCAGTGTTGCAGCTCAGTGTGTTTCATGTGAGTAGAAGTGAAGTCAGTTCATATTTGACAGTTGTAAGGCTCAGAAGTTAATATAATTTATATTTGAGTTCATTTTTCCGAAAAATGCATTTACAATTATTATACAGTTATATTTATATTACACATTTATTATTTACATATTTACATATTTAACTATTTACAACTGCATCTTTAAGACAGATAGGATATTCTATTCTTCTAAGACATTCAACACCATCCTGCCACACAAGCTGGCGGTCAAGCTGAGGGACCTCGGGCTCCCTGAGGCCACATGCAGGTGGATCAGCAGCTTTCTCTCTGGACGCAGACAGAGAGTCAGAGTGGGTCACCATACATCCACGGCCCTTAGCCTCAGCACTGGCTCCCCCCAGGGCTGTGTGTTGAGTCCCCTGCTTTACTCCCTCTACACACATGACTGCACCCCTGTCCATCACAGCAACACCATTGTGAAGTTTGCAGACGACACCACAGTGGTGGGGCTCATCTCCGGGGGGGATGAGTCCGCCTATAGAGAAGAGGTGGAGCGGCTGTTGGCTTGGTGCACAGCCAACAACCTTCTTCTCAACACTGCAAAAACAAAAGAACTCATTATAGACTACAGGAGGAAGAAGACTGTGGTCCCACCGCTGCTCATCAACGGGGACAGTGTGGAGAGGGTGGCAGACTTCTGCTACCTGGGAATCCACATACAGGACAGTCTTTCCTGGAGCGTGAACACCTCGGAGCTACTAAAGAAGGCCCAGCAGAGACTGTACTTCCTGAGAATACTCAGGAGGAATAACATCACACAAAGACTGCTGGTGTCCTTCTACCGTGCCTCCATTGAAAGCATACTCACCTACTGCGTATGCATTTGGTACACCAGCAGTACAGTGGCTCAGAGAAAAACGCTCCAGAGGGTCATCAACAACGCCCAAAGGACTGTCGGCTGCCCTCTCCCAGCACTGGAAGACCTACACAGATCCCATTGTCTCAAGAAAGCCCACAACATCATAAAGGACACTTCACACCCTGGTTACCCCCTGTTTAAAATGCTGCCCTCAGGCAGATGATACAGAGCCATTGGTGCTAGAACAAATAGACTCAAACACAGTTTTTAACCAACTGCAATAACCACTGTGAATGCTGCTAAAAAATGATGTGCACAATGTTTTAATGTTTTATGTTATGGGTGTATGCTCCCTTTAGCATATTTAGTATTTATTTTGATTTTAGCATATGTTTAATTTTATTTATTTTAGTACATTTTAATGTCTCAGGTATTTTTATTCTTATTTATTCTAGTTATTTTAACAGTCACTAGTCACTTTAATGCTAGGATTTTATTGCACACTGACTAGAAGCACTTTCAATCTCGTTGTACCTGTGACAATGACAATAAAGATCTATTCTATTCTGACCTAGCTTCTGATTTGTTAGTTCAGTCAAGTGTTGCTTAAGAAAGTTATCCGTCTCCACCCTACTGTTTCTTCTTATAAAGACTGATCCAACCGTGATCAGAGCAAGCTGAGTGAAGCGGAAGATGTTAGACGCCACAGATTAGCTCTTTATGGTGACATGAAGACAGGAGACGTTATATGTGTATATTATCGCACAGCTGTCTTAAATTGTTGTAATCTAGTGATTTGTACACGACAGTTTCTTTCTTTCTGTTACATTTTAGAGCTGGTTTAGAAATGGTAGAACTGTGCACTTTAACTACAGCTTGTAAGTAACATTACAAACTGAGGGCAAGACTCTTTTAAGAAGGGTGTCATTCTAGTCTATTATTACAGACGCATGGAGAAACACATAAAATCCCTGTACAGCAGATGAGCTGTATGAAATTAATAGTTTTTTTTGTTGTCTTTTTTAAAGATATTTTTGTGCGTTTTTGAGCTTTATTTGACAGAGACAGCTTGAAGAGTGTCAGGAATGTGGGGAGAGAGAGGAGGAGTAGTGAGCCTTGTCACCTGTACATGTCGATATGGCAGCAGGACAAAGTGAAAAGATGATTTATGCTTTCAGAGGACATGCAATGAGATGTCACAGACCAGTTAAGAGTGTAAAAGCTCAAATAACATTGATGGGCTGTGTTACGAGTTTGAGTCGACATGTACATGTTTGCATTAAATTGAAAAATAAAAACAGTAAAAGTGGAAATACTATAGTGTTATAATCACAAGCAAATTTAACATCTGTTACAGAATATAGTGGTGTTGTACATCATGTGACTGTAGTATCGAGATTTATTCTAGTGTAGGAATACTTCATTACACTGCATTCTAAATGCCACAGGCATGTTATTGGGAAAATGTACTTTGTGGTGGAGTAAAAAAAAGTACAAGATGTAAGAAGTAGAATTCTACAGTAGCACAAGTATAAGTACCTCAAAAGTGTGTCTCAAAGAGTGCGTACTGGAGTGCATAAACTGAACAAACTACACATGTACGGCTTGCAATATCGGCTAGTTAGTGGAAAGAGAAGTGCACAGAAGTCCAGACTGTCTTATGCTGAAACATTTATTGAAGCTAGATCAAGAAGAACGGAGAATTTATCAGTACACTTGTCATGGCTATATGCTCTAAGGACAGCACCACACTTACTCTAAGTGCATAAATAGTCACACTTAATTCATCTACAGTATAAGGTATTCACCAAGTGGTCATTAGTCTGCAAATAATGAAACATGTTTACCCTTAGTGGTCTGACATTGTTATATAATTCTGTAGAGGTTTCTAGGTTATGTGCCCATCTGTTAGGGTAGTTACACAGCCCTATCCTCTGACCTTAGTTAATAATAGATCATAATGGCACCTGCTCTCCTTAACACAAACATACAGCTGCTCTGTATCTCAAGGACAAGAAGCAGTGTCTCCATGACAGTCTTAGATTTAACACCATCTCTACAGTGACCTCAAGAGATACTGTACAGTATCCTCTGATCCTGTGTAACCACCATACGTGGCATGCTAAAAACAGAAAATTCCTTCACACTGCACCGATAGAAGCAGCCCAATCGCTTTATTTCAGGCTAGATTTACAGTACAAAGGGTGTGAATTGAAATTTTGCCCAACTAGTTAATAAGAAGTGCCTGAGAAAGATTATATGTGCTGTTTAATGATGTCATTTGCTAAATGCAGTAATGCAGGTGGATCATGACACCTTAAACTCTATGACATACATAATAATAGTAATAATAATAATAATAATAATGAATGGTTGTTTTGGGGGCTGACATATATTGCTCATTCACCCACGTCACTGCTGCCTGCGACAAACTGTAGTGTAAGCGCTCATTGAACCATCAGCTGATGCTACACCTTTTCAGCACCGCGGACAGCTCTGTTCTGCATACCGAGCAGATGGCGTCGGTTATAAAAGCCCGCATGAAGAGACCCTGCAACGGAGATTCACCAGGACAGCATGAGTCACGGCATGGATAACACATTCAGCTCTCCGCACAGGCTTATTCCAGATGAGTATTCACAATACAAACCGAAACGATCACCATTAGATACCAGTGTCGTGTTAAGAGGGACGTCCACGGGCATGAATTTGACCAACCCGTCATTAGGAAAGTTCAATGAGAAGGAATTGATGCACGGCCTGAACGATCGCCTTGCAGGATTCATAGAGAAGGTGCACCATCTGGAGTACCAGAATCAGCTGCTGGAGAGGGAGATCGAGGAGATCAGAGGGAAAGCGAAACCCGCATCTTGTTTGGAGGAAGAGTATGGACCCGAGCTCAGGAAACTGAGACAGCTGGTTCAGGATATTACTAATCAGAAGCACCAGATTGAAATCGAGCATGCGAATCTAGAGGACGAGCTGTCCAACTTGAGAAGACAGCATGAACGGGAGGCGCGGAGCAGATCAGATGCTGAGAGCAACATCGTGGTCCTTAAAAAGGACATCAGTGACGCGTATCAGGCTAAACTACAGCTGGACAAGAAAGCGCAGGCTCTTGTGGATGAAATCCACTTCCTGAAGAGAAACCATGAAGCCGAGGTGTCTGAGATGTTTGAGCAAATCCAGGATGCGCAGGTGACCGTTAAGGCGCATGAATTTGGCAACCCTGGCGTCACTGCGGCACTACGGGACATCAGGGCTCAACTGGAAGGTCATGCCTTGTCCGACTTACAGCAGGTCGGAGAAACTTTCCAATCTCAGTTTGCAAGACTCACAGAGGCAGCTGAAATCAAGAGGGAGGCATTAAAAGCGACCCAGCAAGAGATTCAGGAGTACAGGAGGCGCCTGCAGGCCAAGAACGTAGAACTGGACTGCGCTACAGGCACCAAGGAAGCTCTGGAGAGGCAACTTCATGATGTCGAGGATCGCCACAAGGAGGAAATGATCCATTACCAGGTAAGATTACTATTATTATTTTAAATATATCCAGTTCTTATGTGCACATGGTGTCCAGTGACGTGTTCTCTCCTCTCTTGCTCCAGAACACAATCAAAGAACTTGAAAATGAACTCATAAACTGCAAATTTGACATGTCCGGTTACCTGCGGGAATACCAAGACCTGTTAAATGTGAAGATGGCTTTGGATGTAGAGATACTCTCTTACAGGTAAGATGTGCTGCATCCAAGTCAAATAGTTGAATGTTGACAGTGTTGTTGGTAAAGAAGGCATTTTGGGGCTAAACTTACTTATCCATAACTTTCAATATCTATTATGAATGCTGCAGACAAGACAGTGTCTCATGCAAATAAACACAATGTTGCACTGTGGGTCATATATTAGTCACCTTGCACTGCTTACAAGATACAATAATACAAAACTGCATTTAAAATTGTCTAAATTTAATTTTGTTATAAGGCCTATATCCCTCTGTAAAAGCTAGTAAAGTAAAAAAGAAATCTCCCTCTTATCTTGTAGGAAACTTCTCTGCGGTGAAGAGGCTCGTCTCTCCACAATGTCAGAGTCCCACATCTCCTTGCCCTACATCTACCACCAGTCTCCCGTTTACACCCTGCCTTGCCTCAGCCGCCCAGGAGGCCCGCACAGGCGGGCTGAGCCTCAGTACAAGTTTGTAGAGGAGATCATAACAGAGACCACAAGGGAAATTGAGATGTCAGAGTTTGAGGAGACAGGATCGGAGGAGACAGAGGTGGGAAAAGATGAGCAGGAGTGTAGCAAAAGAGATAAAGAGGAAAGTGAGGAAGAGGCAGGTAATAAAGACGGTGGAGAGGAAGGTGGTGAGCAGATGTCTGATAGTGAGCAGAATCAAGTAGAAGCGGTAGAAAGTTTGGTGGATGATGGGAGTCCTGGTGCTGTGGATGAGGGTGAAAATGGTCAGAAAAGTAAAGAAGAGTCAGAGGAGACTGAAGCAGTTGACAATGACGTGGACAGTGGCAAAGATGAAGATACTCAAAGCAAAGTTTTATTAAGTGAGAGCCTTGATGTGCAAGAAAATGAGCAAGATCAAAAAGTAGCTGAGAGCGCAAAAGAAGAGAAAGAAGTTGTAGTGCCAGTGGTAGCAGTTCAGAAAGATCTCTCTTCAAAAACAGACGATTCAAAGCCAGAGGTCCCTGTGGAGGAGGAACTAAAAAAATTTGATGGTGGTAAAACAGGAGATGCTGAGAAAGATAATTTGATCTCAGCTCAAGCGAAGGAGCCTGCTGACGAGACCTCGTCCCAAGTGTCCAAAGAGTCAGACAAAACTCAAGCACTAAGCAGTGTTGATGAGGTTCTCACTTTGGTTTCAGATACCGGTGAGAAAACCACAGATTTTACAGCAGAGACAAAGAGTGCTCTATCCGTAGAGACAGCGGAGCTTTCAGAAAAGGCTCAAGTATCGTCAGGTACAACACCAAAGTGTGAGGAAAAGGAAAACAGTCATACAAAGCCAAAGGAAATGAGTAAATCCGAAGCTGCAAAAGGTGAGGATAAAGTAGCAAAAAGCACTGAAGGTGCCAAACATGATAGCAATAATGGCCAAGAGAAAGAGTCGTCTCTTAAATCTAATGCAAAAAGTCCTCCTGAAGTGGAGGATCAGAAGCCAATGAGTGGTGATAAACCTCAACCAGTCCAAACTGAGTTGCCAAAGGAGAAGACGGCTGCCAATGCAGAAATCAAACAGTTACATCAGGGGGAATCTGAAAGCAGCCAGGTCCAGAAATCAAAGGTGTCTGAAGTTTCAGGGAAAATAAATGATCCTCAAGGTAAAACTGAAGTGGAGAGCGAGAAATGAGAGGAAAATGCACAAACTGTAGGGAGGTATCTGCTGAGGGAGAGGAGGCGAGGATAAACATTTCCACCTTAAATCTAACTTGACAGGCAAATATCAGGGATAGTGAAGCAGAAAAACAGAGTACGGCTTAACTAATACAGATGCAAATGTAAGGCACAAGCTGAGCCAAGCAATGAGAGGAAAACTCAAAGCTGTAATTTCTCTTCAGAATGACCATTTTAAAAGAAGAGAGCATGATTCTTCTGATGTTTGCAGCAGCTTTGCCTTTGAACTTGAAATCCACTTGTGATGTATTCAAATCTTTTGACTTGACTAATGTAATCATGAATGTAAAGGATGCAGAGTTACATTTGCTTTGGTATGTGCTGACAAACAATAAATGCAATATGAAAAAGCCTCTGAACATTTTGTTGATGTTTCTGCGATATCCAAATGTCGAAATGTGTCCATGTATGCAAAATACCTCCATAAAACCACAACAGAAGACGTGCAAAAGGTTGGTACAGATCAATATCAGACAATTGAATTGATCACTATAATCGTTATTTAACATAAGTAGTGACATTTAACACAAACCACAGATTGACAGCTACTCATACTTTTTGCTACCGTGTATGCACTCTACGATGCAAAGATGAGGCCACTGCCAAAAGAAATCAATAGCTAGTACGCGCATGATCATCTAAGTGCCATTTGAAGGCAAGAGAAGTCACTCACAGCTGTGCACTTCAAAATAAATAACCTCATAATGTTCCTTAAAACACCTTTGAGGCTAATTCCCCTCGTTGAAGGATTGTTTGTTCACAGTGGCTCATTCCTCGACTGTAAGCTTGTTCACTGGCCAGTGTTGCTTTTGTGTTGACAGAACATCTCTTGACCACTGTTGTCTTGCTGCTTTGTAGACCAACAACAGAAAAAAAAGCAGCCTTCATTTTCTTTTGGCCTTTTCCTCTTAAAAAGGTTTTAAGCCTACACCCCTGAGACATTAAGAACAGACTTTAGTGCAAGGACAACCAAATTTTCCTAAAACAAAGTGAAGTTTGCAGTCAAATTTTGCTTGAGATTGCAACCAACAGAGTACCACTCGCCTCACCCTCTTAGCATGTAGAAAAACAGGTAGACGTGAAAGTCACGATAGGTCCCCATCTAGAACTGGTGTTTAGTTTGTCCATTCTGGGCTACTATAGAAACATGGTGGACTCCATGGATACAAAGGGCTCCTTCTGCACCTACAAAACTTACATTATATTGCATTTCTGGACCTTGGACCTGTTTTTGCTCAGTGTAAAGGTGCTTCAAATATGTCCGAAAATCTAATGAACCACTTCCTACTCATAAACGTGCGCTACAAATTACAACCCCATTCCACTCTGTAGATACAAGCCGCTTTGAAAGGTTAAAATAAAACCACACAATCAATGTATGTATTGCTGCTAGTGGCACTTAAACATAAGATTAAATATACAATGTGGAGTTCAAAGACTTTATTGAAAATTCATACATACACATAAGGACCTCCAAGACTTCCTGTGGGCTCCGTCTCTGCCCAGTACAGGGAAGAACTTTCCGAGAGCGCACAGGCGCAACTTTAAGTTACGCCTCTGCTGGATAATGGTAATTTGGCATTACTGTGAACATTAATTATGCGCCCCCCAGATGTCTGTCAGTACAGAATGAACAAAAACTAATTCTGCTTGGTCGGCCATATGTACTGGCTTCTCTCAAACCCACCTTTAAGCAACCCAAAAACTGCCCAGTTTAAAGGGAGCTTCGACAGAACATCACACACCCTGATGGCCGACACAAAACAAAACATTACAGAGCTTTAAGTACGTCCTTGTGTGCATGAACAGGAAGGGTGCAGCATTATTTAAATAGTGTACTTGTACATGATTTGCTAATGGAAACTGTAGATGACAAAAGGAATATCAGATGGTTGACTGTAATGTCAGAGAGAAGGTATGAAAACACTCACCACACAAAACCGTAAACTCATGTTCTCACAAGAAAAAAACGGAGTGTCTGGTATTATCACAATAAAGCCACAAAGACATGATGACAGGCAAAGGGATTGTATTGGATTTCATTATTATGGCAGTACTGGACAGGTACAATGACATGATTTATAAATAATATGCCACCAACTGTGTCTTCAACAGATGCAACTAAAGTAAAAAGCATCAAAGGTAAAATATACCATGACAGAAGCACCAACTTGAAGTGGTACTCAACAAGTTAGAGTTTGTTGTGTCGTAGCCTTTGAACCAATCTCTCCAAAGATATCCCCTTGCTGGTTTGAGTTGGACATACACTTTAAGGCCAGATTCTTCTGATATTCCCTAGTCCCTTGCAGTATGAAGAAAACTTAGGCTTCCAGTTCCAAGCCCAGACCCAGCTTGTGGCCGCCTGCGTTGATGTTCTTGCCATCGACCAGGCCAGACAGGGTGAGTTTCACACCTGCACAGGCAAGAGGAACCAACATTAGCCATTGCAATTATTTTCTTGAACATGGGTTTTTGAGTCCGAGAGGGTTGATAGAAAAATGTAGGCTGCTCAAAGTGTTGCTATATGGACTTTATTCTAGGTCAGGTCATTTATAGTGGAGAGTTTGCTCACAACTTAAGTATAGTGTGTGTGGAGTAGAGCCTGAACCCATGGACCAGAGACCCGTTCTTGGCAAAGAGGATGAACTATATGCGTCACAGCCAGGCACAGGGTAAAAGTCTCCTCATGTTACATTAGGCAGGACAAAGCTTGTAAAAGTTAAATGTTAACTTGTTAATAGCAATAAGCTATAAAATTCGTGTCTGCTGGACGGGTACAGGTTCGACACTTCTAGGTTCTGCATGGGTCCACGTCCGAGTTCTCAAATAAGATAGGTCCAGTTCAGTTCTGACTGATACATTTCCAGGTCTTTTTGAGGTTCGGGCTATACTTTTTGGACTTGTGAAGACCTTTAGTGTGGAGTCTACATTGTGTACTAAAAAAACTAAACTAGAAATAGAAGTTTTCAACTGAACTCCTGTTGATTAACATTTTCTAAATATCCTACCCACAAACCTGTAGGAAAAAGAACTTACCTGGTCTAAGTGTCTGGGTGTACCCAACACCAACAAGGCTATTGTTGTTCACTTTAGCCTATGGGAGAAAAACAAAACATAAAAGTCAGTCGGTGACAATAAAGTCACATTTCTTTTGCCTCATCTGCAAGCTTATGTGCACTACTTACACTGATGGAGGCATCCTTGTCCAACTGGTATTTGGCTGCAATACCGAAGCGTGTGCTGTTGCTGCCAGCGGTCCAGGCCAGGTTGACTGCTGTCTCCAGCTGGTCGCTCACTTTCTGGTAGATGGAGCCTCCAAACTCAGCTCCGTCATTGCTTTAAAGATCATAACCACAGGAGAGATCTCACACTACTGTAAACAAAATGTAGGATTTCTAACTTTACCTCTCTTCACCACATGCTCATATTTCTCATCTAGGCCAGGATTGAAAAGCCCCATTGAAAACCAGCTTTACGGCCTGACAAAATGACTCCACTGTTGGTATACTGAGGTGTGCAGAAACAGTTTGCAGCCCTGAGTTTTTCCACATAACTTGTAAACTGGCAGTTATGGCACACATTTTACTGTTATAGCTGCAGCTTTGGCTGCAAATCAGACATTTAATGTTACTGGTATTGCTAAATTAATGTGTCCATCATCTTCCCTGCAGCTTAGACAGACAAGACAGTCATACATGTTAAAATGAATTGACTTCACATGTATAACTTTTTATAGATAAGAGAAAACAAATTCTAGATCAAGTGAACTGACTTTGGAATTACACAATAAAATCTGAACAGATTAAAATCCAATCTTTACGTAAAAAAGCGTATTCTACTTACACATTAGTGTGCAGCTGGAAGTCTCCTGTCTTGTAGCCAATGGCAAAGTTGTTCTGGGTCATCTTGGATTTGGCAGTGTCAAAGCTCATCTGGTAACCGGCGAGCCACCCCTCGTAGCCGACGACAGCAGCTCCGTGGATGGTGGGACCAGCGAAGTCAAAGTCGACATCACAGCCCAAGTTAACGTACTCGCGCTTGTAGGCGGTCTTGACTTTGCCGCTCTTCTTGCTGTTGACGAGAACAGAGTTTTGGTTAACCTGAACTGAAAACACAAGGCAGGTGACACTGATACTGCAAGACAGACGCACATGTGACGGGTTAGATGAGTAGCCTATACAATAGTCAGTCAGTCACCTGACTAAACAACAAAGCCTCCCGGTTTTAGATACTTAGTAAACAGAGATGTACAGTAAAATATACTACCCCTCTGTGTGTTAATGACTGCAGTGGTGGCCAGAGGTAAAGATGCTCAGAAATCTTTTTCAGAAAACATCAAGAGCCATTTAAGAAAAGTCGTAGACGGAAAAGTTATTTGATCATCTTGTTGGTCCTAGTCTTAAGTGTATGTAGTGCAACAAAACCATAAAAATATTGGTGAACACATCTTCCCTTGGCTTGTCCTCAAAGCACCCCAGGGTACCCACTTTAGGAACCACTGCCTGCCATAGATTCATGCCCCCGCCCCCCAGAGATAATTCTAAACCTGTGCACGGTGCCAACTGTCAGCTCAGGTAACAAACCAAATGAGAAAGTGATTTTTTTAAATGATCATATACTTAAACACAAACCACCTTTGAATTAGCAACACTGAGTCATGGCTCAACTCAGAGATCCAGTTTGTCTAGTAGTTACACTACTCCACCCTCATATGAATCAGGACACACTTCCTCTGGGCCATGAGCCGTATTTCTCATGTAAGATACACCTCATAAAAAGGATGACGGATTGCCTGAGCATCTGGGTACAATTTCATTCCTACCAGAGGACAACAAACTGCAAAACACCATTCAAGCAAACATGTGACTCCTGACCAATCACTAACGTGTTACCAGTTCCATATTAGGACTGCGGTCACGTGGCCAGCAACTTGTCACAAGCATGTACAGCACAGATCAGGTTGCCAAAATGACTCTTGCAGAGAAGCAACAGGCAGAGCAGACTACATTGGTAGTGTGTAGTATACATATTAGTATGTTAAGCAATACATTTGAGTAAAATGAACATGACAAATTTTTCCATTAACAAATTATTTATTATAACTATCATCTTACCCAGTGTTTGGTGAGAAGGTTGTGTCAAAAGTCAACTTCAGTCCCTTGGCAATCTGTGAGAAACCATTTGACAAATTAATCCTGTCATACTCACTTTTGAAACATGTGAAATAATAAAATTATGAATGAATATTTTCCTAACCTGATCTTCAACAGTGATTTCTGTTCCCAAGGTGTTGTCAGTGTTCCACTTCTCGGTGAAGGTCAGGCCGTATTCTGACCTCTTGTATTTAGTTTCCAGGCTGCCTGCTACTTTGCTGGTGTCAGTGTTGGAGGAACCAGCTGTTTTGAATTCCTGCAAGGGACAATTTTAAAAAAGGAATGACAATCACAAGAAAAGCTTAAAGACAATTACTCTAATTAAAGCTTTTTGGCCTCAATGCCAAAGAATTGTTTGTCTTACATTATACAAAATGAAATATGTGAAATCCGGAGAGCTGAAACAACTGGTAATTTTGACAAAATGCAATATTTGCTAAAGCTTAACAGTTTTGCACTTTGCACTTCTGTTTGCCAACATTGTAAACTGATTATACAGCTGGGCTTTGGGCTATAGATCAGAAGATGTCTCATTGCCCTTTTGGAGAGTGAAATTCATTTTTTAAAAATACTATTGATTGGAAAAAATGCCTAGTTGTTAATTAAAAATAGCATTACAGGTCTTAAAATCTGCAATCCACACAAACACTGTATATTTAACTTTCATATAGCAGAAATCTACATTAGTCTATGTTAATGTGAGACAAAAGAAATGACCTTACCACTCCACTGGCCGACTTTGTCTTGACATCGAGTTTCACCAAGCCAAATCCTGGAGAAAACAATTGTTTTGTTCAAATAATTTCAAAACATATCGACAACAGCGACTAAATTTGGCAGTACAATGTGTTAACGTCCATACCATAGCCTTTGTTGAAGATGTCTTTGGCAGACTTGCCCAGGTCAGCATAGCAGGGAGGCACGGCCATTGTATCTGTAGACAGAGGCAAACGATCAAATTATTCTTCTGATCAAGTAAACTCCCATCAACTACAGTATATTTCAAAAGTTATAAAGAACCCCACAGTGATGCAGACTTAGAAAACAATCGTCCAGGATTCAATCATTAATTCATGGTTTTACCTACACTTTACGATAAAATTTATCAGACCTGACACCTGCAAATCTGCAACGTCTCAGTGAAATTATTATTAGGTAGAAAGCTATCGTGTGTGTGTGTGTGTGTGTGTGTGTGCCTTTAAATCATGTACAGGGCACAAATATTTGTGCCGAAGAGGCAGGAAACATTATCTCAAATGTACCACTCACTTGTATACATTTATTATAATAATAATAATAATAATACTAAATAATAATATTAATTTATAATGCACTTTACATTTGAATCAAATCTCAAAGTGCTACTATATTGTGAGTTTGTAACATACAAATGCATGAACGTGGAAAACACTGACTTGTATAGAAGACGCATTTATTCTTGAAGCAAGCCTGGTTCACAAGAAACCATTTGTTCTTCCTATTGCTGTTGTATTGTTGAATGTATAGCAAACACCTCACTACTGTTGATGATTCATGGGCTATCCAGCTTTCTGCTGCACCTCATGTCACGCCCTCTCTCTCTCTCTCTGATATGGCTTCAGTTAAGGGTGTACCAGCGCCGGCCTATGCCAACATTAGTTTCGCTTTTACGTCCAAACACCTCTGGCACTGTGACAACAATCAGGATGTGCAGGTAGACATATGAATGCATGTCTGTGTGACAGCCTGCACAAGGTTACTGGGTGCGAGAGGAGCCATTTTGCCGCACTGGTTATGACTAGTTCAGGCCTGGCCTTTATTAATCTACTCCTCCACGTGAGTTGGCAGGCAGAGCCAGGCGTGGCAAGGCAACACATGCCAGTGCCAATTAAGCGGGATGTGTTAATTAACCACCATCATGCTACACTCTGCACACTGTTGCTGCTAACTAGGCCACAGGCAGGTTAACGAGCGGCCAGCGTTAGTAGTAGCAGGTAGTTTTTTATATTTTTAAGTATCTTCAGAGAAGTCCTGTGGCTTTCTCGGCTGCATGAGAGCTGCGACAGAAAAAAACAAGAAAAAAAACAGTGCTGCAGCTTTCAATTGACATGTGTCAGCATGCCGAGTGAGAAGCTAGCGGGGCTAACTGTGCTAGCCTGCAGAGTGCCGGGTGCGTGTGCGTAAAGTACGCGTAAAGTGCGCGTAAACACGAGCCGCAGCCGGTCGTGGAGTTGATAAAACAGTGTAAATGACTCGCTTACCGGTTGAGGTTGGAGCTTAGACGTGAACTAAAGTGACTTTATTGGAGATGTTCCTCACACCGCACGGCTTAAGGCAGGCGTCACCGGTTGGAGGGCGAGCTGAAGGAGACTGCACCGCAATGAACCCAGACCTATCACAGCCCGGCTCAGGGCCCGGGACGGCCGCGTACGTGCCTGAGTAAAAATCATCACGACACGGTTGCGTCAGAGTGCGTTTATTTATTGTTTGTTTGTTTTTTTAACTATGTAAGAGAGGGCCAGATTTGAGTTATAAAGGTGCCTGGGGGCCAATACTAATATTTTAAAAATGAAAATAATAATAAATAAATAAGTTTACATGCAGATGCACTGTTTTGATTTCATTGTCACGTTATCTTTTTTTTTAATGGCAATGTCACCAAATGTAAGCCAATCAGGCGTGAGCAAACCTAAAAAACACAGAATAAATTGTATGGAATACGTTACCCTTGCATGAAGTTGATACAAATCTTAGACATGAACATGACTTGTTATGAGTAATGCAAAGTCCGTTAACATTTAGGTTTCTCACATCTTGTGTCACATCTATAGGTACATAACACCAGCAGTTAGAGGTTAACGTTCAGTGCATTCAAATGCTTCATTATGTCAACCAAAAAAAAAAAGCCAAATTTTCCAGCCATACAGCATCTGACAATCCTAGTAGGCCAGAAATAATATATTATAAAAATGAAGCTTTGGGCCGCATGAAATCTAAGTGATTGGCCCACAGGACATACTTTGGACAGCCCTAGTGTACACCCAGTACTATTCTACTTTTTAAAAATTTTCAATGAAGAGTTGCTCTCAGCTTCACTAGTTCCAGTATTAAAGTAGAGTCCCCAACACTGCAAATACTATTAATGTCAAGTATATAAGGTGTAAAGTCAGTGAACCCAAGATTTCAAAAGAACAGCTCTCCAACATGGTTTACTGCTTGATGAAACTGATGACAGAAAATTGTCTACTCCACTATGCACTGCATGTTGTATATCTTTATTCAGGTATTTTTGAGATCTTGTAAATGAATGAAACAGCATATAGTCACTTAGTGGCTAGTAGAGTTTGCATCCTGAAAATATAGATTAGGATTATATTATTGGAAGATAAAATAAGAGCATTATTTGTTACAGCTTAAAAATTTGGCAAAACCAACAAGTCGGTGCTTCATTGTAATGTTTTTAGCTATATGGATACAAATGCATGGCAAAAGTGAAATACAAACAAATACACTTGGTGTACAAGACAAGTATGATGTGAATGAGGAAGAAAGAAAAGGAACTATGCAATGCAAAGAAAAACAAACAAACAAACAAACAAATACACTTGGTGCTGAGACAAATTTAAAATAAGGAAGGAAGAAGAAGGAACTATGCAATGCGAAGAAAAAATGATACAAATTAAGTGACCCCATTAAAGGGCAACATTATGACCCGGTCACTCCACAAACAAAATGGTCTACAGAAGAGACTGGGTTCAGGATTCTGTCACTTTAATCACACACGTTTATATTCCTTCCACTTCACTCTCTGCATGGGACCTCTGGGTAAAGAAGAAGAAGAGACAGAAGTGAACGCTTGAGTTTTGAAAAAGAAAACATTTAAATGTACTTATGTGTGTTTTAGTGTTATAAGAGTTACCTCATCTGAAGTTCTTCTCATGTATCTTACTTCCGTTTCAGCCTGTGTTAAAGGTGAAAAACAAGTGTCATCTAAAGTAAGAATATGCAGTTTAATTAGACTCTATCAACATGACTACCTTCAGGCTATATTATAACTTTTCGATCAAACCCGTTCTGAATTCTAATTGTGGTTATTGTATGTCCTTCACAACAAAAAAGCAACAGTATATGTATGTGGTAAACAAAACAAAAAATGGCAATGATATCCTCTTTACTTCCATGGTGTAATGCAGCTTTCTCTGGAAATACAGTATGTTATTGAAAAATGAAGCAGCATATTTTACCGTTGTTGTCGTTGTTGTTGTGGCTGATGAGTCTAATTTGATTCGCACTAACAAGAGAGAGTAAACACCAATTATTGACTCTGAATGCTTAATGACAAAAATGCACAATGGCCCTCATTTCAACCTAAACCTAATTTATGAATTCATGATACTTACTGTGTCTTTTGACCATAAACCAGATGAATGAGGTCACCGTTACAAAGAGGACCAACAAGGTCAGTCGGATGGAGAAACTTGTTGAGAGATTGGTAGAACTGCAGCATGAAGTTTTAAGCACAGTGCAAATTAATAAACACAAGGACAGAACGGTGTTATTTAAACAGTTCTATGACATCTAGTGATATCTATTCAGAACTTTGGTCATTCACTGCACTATATGTCATACAATATGCAAATATTACACAGTCCTATATGTTACTGACAATTCATCTTAGAACTTATCTGAGTAAAAACACATTTAGAGATGGACCACATAATGGTCACACATTTTATAAATACTGCATGTTTATGCTACATACTACTAACCTGAAGTGTCCGCCATGAGCTTGTAAATCGGCTTCACTGGCAAAAACAGAGGCGTGAGTCACGTTGAATGTAGGCGCTGTCACTGGCAAAGACAGAGGCGTGAGTCACGTGGTTCAGATGTAGATGTAGGTGACAAGATGGCTAAATGTGGGTCTGTAAAAATAATGAATGAGCACCACTGTAAGATGATTATAAGTAATGCTAATATCTATTATTAAATCAAAACATTCAGCATTTATGAATTTAAATCACTTATACTACTTACAAGTGGTAAGTTTTAGTTTACTTACAATTTAACAAAGTATCTGAAATGTGCATAAGGATGTTTTAAAGACTCTTACCACTGGTGACTGACAGATGAAAATGTGCTTTCTTGTCTAACATTCCATTAATCTCCACAGCACACCAATAATCAGTGTCCTCAACCGTCAGATCATTTATAGTCACGGTGAAGATTCTTCTGCTTTTGTCATCAGAGATTGAATACTTTCTTGAACTTTGTTGGTCTGTTCTAAATACATATGAGCACTGGAGCCATGGATATCCTTTACATAAATATTTCACATTGTTTATGTATTGTGAGTCATAGCGACATGGGATAGAGACTGAACCTCCAGCTTTGACTGATAATTCACTGACTGTTGTTATGATGTGAATTCCTGCAACAAGAACAGATACAGCATTTTAAAGGATATCGTTTACTAACAATAATCTTTCTACATGTAACTGCTTATTGTATGTTTATGTTCCGTGTTTTACTTTTAGTAGGCTATTGTAGTCTTAAAAATATATTAAATACAAACTACAGGTATTACTTATCTAACAGACAAACCACGAGCAGTGTGGACTGACCTGTTTAGTCCAATAAGGATGAGAATAAAGCTCAGATTAACATCCATGTCAGCGAGTGAGCAGAATAAGATTAAACTTTCCTGGACTGTGCACTGATATTTGTGAGCTTCTCTTCCTTCTGTTTGAGACTATTTAGCAGCAATGCAGAATAAGAAGAAGGAAGGAAGTAGCAGGTGGAACGATGGTGCAGTGGTCAGGACATTCTCACAGCAAGAAGGTTTACTGGTTCAAACCTCACAGGGGCCTTTCTGTGTTATTTGCATGTTCTCCCTGTTAGCTTACTGGCGTGGGTTCTCTCTAGGTACTGCGGCTTTCTTCCACAATCCAAAGACATGCACTTAACAGGTATTGGGTGGCTCTAAATTGGCTGTAGGTGTGAATGTGAGTGTGAATGGTTTGTCTGTCTCTATGTGCCCTGGGACAAGCTGGCATCTTGTCCAGGGTGTACCTCACCTTAATCCAAAAAAAGATGAAGATTACAAAGAGTGTACACAGCCATACTAGTAGTTCTGTCAAGCTGCAGGCCGACTTAGGCACAATGCTGCTGTGAGCTACATGCTAACTTGAGCATGCCAACACAATCCACAGTACGAGTTGACATGTTGCACTGACTGAGTAATTTCATGTCACCATGTTCATCCTAAGTTAAAGACCCTCAGAAACACAAAAGTCAACCTGTTTGTGTCATAGATGATTTTATCATCATAATCACAATGTTATGTCAGATCTCAATTCATTTTCAAGAGCATTTACTGAGGAATCTGCACTCCAAACCTGCAGAAGGCGACCACAACACAGAGATGTTGGGTGCTCTCAGCAGGAACATCTGGGGACCATATTGTCCTGAGCACCCACTGGGAATGCATGGCACTAAATGTTTGGATACAGCTAGTCTTTTCCACTTGCTCCTGGAAGTAAGAAAGACAATAAATTCCTGATCAATCTGAAAGACGCAACCGGTAGGAAAGAAACAACTTTGATGTGGATGGTGTAATGAGGTCATGCTTCTCCACAACTGGGGTTATTTATTATTAAGTAAATTACAGTTTAAGTTGAATAACTTTGGTATGCTAATTATTATTTATGATTTTGGTGATTTAATTAAGTAAATGATGAGCTTTACGTAACTGGTTTGGTTCTAAATTACTTGAATTACTTTGGTTAAGAATCAAGAAACTAGGATAAACTTTGAGGGAACAATATTACTGTTATGTTATTTATTTGAGACAAATGATGGTCTTTCTGTTTCGTTGAAGGTTATCAACCTATTCTGAAGAAAATAAAAATGGAAGAATAAGAAGAATTGAGTTGTCCTTTGCATCTGTCAATGGTTGAATCAGTTTGGGCAGAGTTGTGGGGTTACAAAACACACAGAACGTGAGACACACCAGCGATACAAGTAAAAAGATCATGAATGTAGCTGAAAGTTCTGTAAAAAACATCCTCATCAGAGTCACGGTGCGGGGGAGCCTATCACAGCTGAGTCAGGGCGAGAGGCGAGGTACACACCTGGAACAATCACCAGTTCACACCAGTGATATATAAACGCGCAAACAACAAATACATAAAAGATTATGACCAGGAGAATGGCCTAGATGAAAGTTAAAGGGATCACCAAAGTCGTTAATGATACATCCGTTGGTTATTTAATCCTATGCTGTGATATCTCATGTCAGTGCTATCAACTGACACATATTTACAATCCCTACAGCAACACACAGCAACATAGAATAAAAAAAAAAAAAAAAACAACACCACAATCACAGAGCACGTCCACATCACTTCTTGTCTCAGATATGACATCTGGGTTAACATGAAGAGACGGAACAAGAAACAGAAATTAATTAAATAGTTGTTTTAAAGTTTTTGTTGTTACTGTTCTGCTTATTAAATTCAAATACATGAAATACAAAACTCTATTTAAGTGTACTTGTGTCTTTTGTAATATTTGTAAAAGTTAGGTTTAAGTTTTTCTTACATGCTTGACTTTGCTGTGTGTTACTTTACGTCCTCTTTAACTAAGTCTAAAAGCAACATAGTGTGTATACGTGACTGAAATACATTTCAATATGATTCAGTGCAGTGCAACAGCATCACTAACTGCAAACTCAGTAACTTCCCATTTAAATGAACAGCTCTGGGAAAGTTTTAACAAAACGGCGGTTATAATTATTTCATAAAAATTGAATATATTACTGAGCTGTTGTACTGAATTACATCAGATGGTGTAGGTGTTACGGAGTAAAGTGGCCACGAGTGTGTGTGTGGAGTGTCATGTTTTTTTTTGTTTGTGTTTTTTCTCAGATAAAGTTACAAATCCATGTTAAATTGTTTGATACAATGGCATCATGCATTTTTTGGTGAAATAAGGCGAGTGCATTGTGTAAACACATTAAAAGTATTTTCTATCAGCCTGTTGTAATGTTTGTAATGGTTTATATTGGATGTGGCAGTAAAACTTTTAGAACTGTGCATGTTGCATGTTTTTTTTGTGATTTATTACAGGAGATAGAATAACTACATAAACACAGAGTAACATATAGGTAGTATTATGCACCAGTTCCACTATGAACTGCAAATAATACACATGTCATGTGTACCAGGTGTCAAGCTGAAAACCGTGAAATAAAATTGTCTACTCAATGCAAGTTGTCCATCTTTATTCAGGTATTTTTGACATCATGACATACAATAGCTATAAATTAACCCGAACTGTTAAAGTAATTAAACAGAATATAGTCACATTAAACATAAATTAACACGTGGTTAGTAGAGTTTGGATCCTGAACGTATAGATTAGGATTATATTATTGGAAGTTTATGCCTTACAAATAAGAGCAGTAAAACTAATATACTTAATAAAAACCTAATGTATATTCTTTATAATATTTTCAATTATATGGTTACAAATGCATGGTAAAAGTGACAACAGCAACAAAAAACAAGCAAACAAACAAATACACTTGGTGCTGAGACAAATTTAAATGAGGAAGGAAGAAGAAGGAACTATGCAATGCAAAGAAAAAATGATACAAATTAAGTTACTCAATCAAAGGGCAACATTATGACCCAGTCACTCCACAAACAAAATGGTCTACAGAAGAGACTGGGTTCAGGATTCTGCTTAAAGTCACTTTAATCAAACAACTTTATATTCCTTCCACTTCACTCTCTGCATGGGACCTCTGGGTAAAGAAGAAGAAGAGACAGAAGTGAACACTTGAGTTTTGAAAAAGAAAACATTTAAATGTACTTATGTGTGTTTTAGTGTCGCAAGAGTTACCTCATCTGAAGTTCTTCTCATGTATCTTACTTCCGTTTCAGCCTGTGTTAAAGGTGAAAAACAAGTGTCATCTAAAGTAAGAATATGCAGTTTAATTAGACTCTATCAACATGACTACCTTCAGACTATATTAGAACTTTTAGATCAAACCCGTTCTTGGTTGAATTCTAATTGTGGTTATTGTATGTCCTTCACAACAAAAAAGCAACAGTATATTTAAAAAAATGGCAATGATATCCTCTTTACTTCCATGGTGTAATGCAACTTTCTCTGGAAAAATGTTATTGAAAAATGAAGCAGCATATTTTACCGTTGTTGTCGTTGTTGTTGTGGCTGATGAGTCTAATTTGATTCGCACTAACAAGAGAGAGTAAACACCAGTTATTGACTCTGAATGCTTAATGACAAAAATGCACAATGGCCCTCATTTCAACCTAAACCTAATTTATGAATTCATGATACTTACTGTGTCTTTTGACCATAAACCAGATGAATGAGGTCACCGTTACAAAGAGGACCAACAAGGTCAGTCGGATTGAGAAACTTGTTGAGAGATTGGTAGAACTGCAGCATGAAGTTTTAAGCACAGTGTAAATTAATAAACACAAGGACAGAACGGTGTTATTTAAACAGTTCTATGACATCTAGTGATATCTATTCAGAATTTTGGTCATTCACTGCACTATATGTCATACAATATGCAAATATTACAAAGTCCTATATGTTACTGACAATTCATCTTAGAACTTATCTGAGTAAAAACACATTTAGAGATGGACCACATAATGGTCACACATTTTATAAATACTGCATGTTTATGCTACATACTACTAACCTGAAGTGTCCGCCATGAGCTGTAGGCGCTTCACTGGCAAAGACAGAGGCGTGAGTCACGTGTTCAGATGTAGGTGACAAGATGGCTGAATGTGGGTGTGTAAGAATAATTTAAATGAGCACCACTGTAATATGATTATAAGTAATGCTAATATCTATTATTAAATCAAAACATTCAGTATTTATGAATTTAAATCACTTATACTACTTACAAGCAGTAGTTACATAAACTGGCATCTGGAAGTCTCCTTTGACACAATAATACCAGCCGCTGCTCTCTGTCCTCAGTCCGCTCATAGTCACAGTGAAAACATTACGGTTCTTTGTATCGATGGTCACTCTCGTTCCACCAATTGATCCAGATGATGTCACACATGAGTCTCCCAATCTGCACCAGCTCATTGCTCCAGTGTTACCATTGTGACAATTAATAGTTATGTTCTCTCCTATCAATGCTCTAATGTCCTGATTGTCCACATAAAGACTGGGTGTGCCTTAAAGGAAAACAAATAGTATCCAGTACAAAATTGTGCATAGCCTTGATGCATGATGGGAATGTTTCAAATGTGTCATATGCAGAAAATGTTAAATATTTTCCCAAAGGATTTGAAATGTGCATAAATATGTTTAAGGACTCCTACCTTCAGTAACTGACAGATGAAAATATGCACTCTCGTCTATCATGTCGAGCTCACTGATCAGCACAGCACACCACCACCAGTCAGTGTCCTCACCCGTCAGATAATTTATAGTCACGGTGAAGATTCTTCTGTTTTTGTCATCAGAGATTGAAAACTTTCCTGAACTTTGTTGGTCTGTTCTAAATACATATGAGCACTGGCTCCATGAATATCCTTTACATAAATACTTTACATGGTTTATGTATTGTGGGCCATAGAGACATGGGATAGAGATTGAACCTCCAGCTTTGACTGATAATTCCCTGACTGTTGTTATGCTGTGAATTCCTGCAACAAGAACAGATACAGCATTTTAAAGGACATGTTTACTAACAATAATCTTTCTACATGTAACTGCTTATTGTATGTTTATGTTCCGTTGTTTTACATTTTAGGCTATTGTAGTCTTAAAATATATATTAAATACAAACTACAGGGTATTACTTATCTAACAGACAAACCACGAGCATTGTAACTGACCTGTTAGTCCAATAAGGATGAGAATAAAGCTCAGATTAACATCCATGTCAGCGAGTGAGCAGAATAAGAATAAACTTCCTGGACTGTCACTGATAGTTTGATCTTCTCTTCTTGTTTGAGCTATTTTGCAGCAATGCAGAATAAGAAGAAGGAAGGAAGTAGCAGGTGGAACGATGGTGCAGTGGTCAGGACATTCTCACAGCAAGAAGGTTTACTGGTTCAAACCTCACAGGGGCCTTTCTGTGTTCATTTGCATGTTCTCCCTGTTACTGCGTGGGTTCTCTCTAGGTACTGCGGCTTTCTCCCACAATCCAAAGACATGCACTTAACAGGTTAATTGGTGGCTCTAAATTGGCTGTAGGTGTGAATGTGAGTATGAATGGTTGTCTGTCTCTATGTGCCCTGGGACAAGCTGGCCACTTGTCCAGGGTGTACCTCACCTTAAATTCCAAAAAAAGATGAAGATTACTAAGAATGTACACAGCCATACTAGTAGTTCTGTCAAGCTGCAGGCCGACTTAGGCACAATGCTGCTCTGAGCTACATGCTAACTTGAGCATGCCAACACATCCACAGTATCAGTGTTGACATGTTTATGTTCACCATGTTCATCATCTAAGTTAAGGACCCTTCAGACACAAAAGTTCAACCTGTTTGTGTCATAGATTGATTTTATCATCATATCACAATGTTATGTCAGATCTCAATTCATTTTCAAGAGCATTTACTGAGGAATCTGCACTCCAAACCTGCAGAAGGCGACCACACACAAGAGATGTTGGTGCTCTCAGCAGGAACTCTTGGGACCATATTTGCGTGAGCACCCACTGGGAATGCATGGCGCTAAATGTTTGGATACAGCTAGTCTTTTCCACTTGCTCCTGGAAGTAAGGAAGGACAATACATTCTAACTTAACTTGAATTACTTTGGTTAAGAATCAAGAAACTAGGATAACTTTGAGGGAACATATTTACTGTTATTTATTTGTTTGAGACAAATGAATGTCTTTTCTGTTTCTTGAAGGTTATCAACCTATTCTGAAGAAAATAAAAATGGAAGAATAAGAAGAATTGAGTTGTCCTTTGCATCTGTCAATGGTTGAATCAGTTTGGGGAGAGTTGTGGTTACAAAACACACAGAACTTGACACACAGCGATACAAGTAAAAAGATCATGAATGTATCTGAAAGTTCTGTAAAAAACATCCTCTTCAGAGTCACGGTGCGGCTGGAGCCTATCACAGCTGAGTCAGGGCGAGAGGCGAGGTACACCCTGGAACAATCACCAGTTCACCAGTGATATCATAAACAGCGCATATACACACATACATATTTTGACCTGATGATGGCACTAGATGAAAAGTTAAAGGGATCACCAAAGTCGTTAGGATACATCCTTTGTTATTTAATCCTATGCTGTGATATCACATGTCAGTGCTTATCAACTGACACATATTTACATCCCTACAGCAACACAGCCAACATAGATAAAAAAATAAAAAAAATAAAAACAAACAACCACAATCACAGAGCACGTCCACATCACTTCTTGTCTCAGAATATGACATCTGGGTTAACATGAAGAGACGGGACAAGAAACAGAAATTAATTAAATAGTTGTTTTAATGTTTTTGTTGTTACTTTCTGCTTTATTAAATTCAAAATACATGAAATACAAAACTCTATTTAAGTGTACTTGTGTCTTTTAGTATATTGTAAAAGTTATGGTTTAAGTTTTTCTTACATGCTTGACATTGCTGTGTGTTACTTCCTCTTTAACTTGGAGTCTGAAAGAAGCAACATAGTGTGATATACGTGACTGAAATACATTTCAATATGATTCAGTGCAGTGCAACAGCATCACTAACTGCAAACTCAGTAACTTCCGCATTTAAATGAACAGCTCTGGGAAAGTTTTAACAAAAACTGGCGGTTATATATTATTTCATAAAAACTGAATATATTACTGAGCTGTTGTACTGAATTACATCAGATTGTGTAGGTTTACTGAGTAAAGTGGCCACTGAGTGTGTGTGTGAGTGTCATTGTTTTTTTTGTTTTTTTTTCTCAGATAAAGTTACAAATCCATGTTAAATTGTTTGATACAATGGCATCATGCATTTTTTGGTGAAATAAGGCGAGTGCATTGTGTAAACACATTAAAAGTATTTTCTATCAGCCTGTTGTAATGTTTGTAATGGTTTATATTGGATGTGGCAGTAAAACTTTTAGAACTGTGCATGTTGCATGTTTTTTTTGTGATTTATTACAGGAGATAGAATAACTACATAAACACAGAGTAACATATAGGTAGTATTATGCACCAGTTCCACTATGAACTGCAAATAATACACATGTCATGTGTACCAGGTGTCAAGCTGAAAACCGTGAAATAAAATTGTCTACTCAATGCAAGTTGTCCATCTTTATTCAGGTATTTTTGACATCATGACATACAATAGCTCTAAATTAACCCAAACTGTTAAAGTAATTAAACAGAATATAGTCACATTAAACATAAATTATTAAAGTAATTAAACAGAATATAGTCACATTAAACATAAATTAATACATGGTTAGTAGAGTTTGGATCCTGAAAGTATAGATTAGGATTATATTATTGGAAGTTTATGCCTTACAAATAAGAGCAGCAAACCTAATATACTTAATAAAAACCTAATCTATATTCTTTGTAATATTTTCAATAATATGGTTACAAATGCATGGTAAAAGTGACAACAGCAACAAAAAAGCAAACAAACAAATACACTTGGTGCTGAGACAAATTAAAATGAGGAAGGAAGAAGGAACTATGCAATGCAAAGAAAAAATGATCCAAATTAAGTTACTCAATCAAAGGGCAACATTATGACCCGGTCACTCCACAAACAAAATGGTCTACAGAAGAGACTGGGTTCAGGATTCTGCTTAAAGTCACTTTAATCAAACAAGTTTATATTCCTTCCACTTCACTCTCTGCATGGGACCTCTGGGTAAAGAAGAAGAAGAGACAGAAGTGAACGCTTGAGTTTTGAAAAAGAAAACATTTAAATGTACTTATGTGTGTTTTAGTGTTGTAAGAGTTACCTCATCCGAAGTTCTTCTCATGTATCTTACTTCCGTTTCAGCCTGTGTTAAAGGTGAAAAACAAGTGTGATCTAAAGTAAGAATATGCAGTTTAATTAGACTCTATCAACATGACTACCTTCAGACTATATTATAATTTTTTGATCCAACCCATTCTTGGTTGAATTCTAATTGTGGTTATTGTATGTCCTTCACAACAAAAAAAGCAACAGTATATTTATGTGGTAAACAAAAAAAAATGGCAATGATATCCTCTTTACTTCCATGGTGTAATGCAGCTTTCTCTGGAAAAATGTTATTGAAAAATGAAGCAGCATATTTTACCGTTGTTGTCGTTGTTGTTGTGGCTGATGAGTCTAATTTGATTCGCACTAACAAGAGAGAGTAAACACCAGTTATTGACTCTGAATGCTTAATGACAAAAATGCACAATGGCCCTCATTTCAACCTAAACCTAATTTATGAATTCATGATACTTACTGTGTCTTTTGACCATAAACCAGATGAATGAGGTCACCGTTACAAAGAGGACCAACAAGGTCAGTCGGATGGAGAAACTTGTTGAGAGATTGGTAGAACTGCAGCATGAAGTTTTAAGCACAGTGTAAATTAATAAACAGAAGGACAGAACGGTGTTATTTAAACAGTTCTATGACATCTAGTGATATCTATTCAGAACTTTGGTCATTCACTGCACTATATGTCATACAATATGCAAATATTACAAAGTCCTATATGTTACTGACAATTCATCTTAGAACTTATCTGAGTAAAAACACATTTAGAGATGGACCACATAATGGTCACACATTTTATAAATACTGCATGTTTATGCTACATACTACTAACCTGAAGTGTCCGCCATGAGCTGTAGGCGCTTCACTGGCAAAGACAGAGGCGTGAGTCACGTGTTCAGATGTAGGTGACAAGATGGCTGAATGTGGGTGTGTAAGAATAATTTAAATGAGCACCACTGTAATATGATTATAAGTAATGCTAATATCTATTATTAAATCAAAACATTCAGTATTTATGAATTTAAATCACTTATACTACTTACAAGCAGTAGTTACATAAACTGGCATCTGGAAGTCTCCTTTGACACAATAATACCAGCCGCTGCTCTCTGTCCTCAGTCCGCTCATAGTCACAGTGAAAACATTACGGTTCTTTGTATCGATGGTCACTCTTGTTCCACCAATTGATCCAGACGATGTCACACATGAGTCTCCCAATCTGCACCAGCTCATTGCTCCAGAGTTACCATTGTGACAATTAATAGTTATATTCTCTCCTATAAATGCTGTAATCCCCTGATGGTCCACATAAAGACTGGGTGTGCCTTAAAGGAAAACAAATAGTATCCAGTATAAAACTGTGCATAGCCTTGATGCATTCTGGAGATGTTTCAAAGGTGTCATATGCAGAAAATGTTGAGATTTTCCCAAAGGATTTGAAATGTGCATAAATATGTTTAAGGACTCTTACCTTCAGTGACTGACAGATGAAAATATGCTCTCTCATCTGGCCATCTTTTAATCACCACAGTACACCAATAATGAGTGTCCTTACCCGTCAGATCATTTATAGTCACGGTGAAGATTCTTCTGTTTTTGTCATCAGAGATTGAATACTTTCCTGAACTTTGTTGGTCTGTTCTAACTGCATACAAGCACCACCTCCATGAAGATCCTTTACATAAATATTTCACATGGTTTATGTATTGTGGGCCATAGAGACATGGGATAGAGATTGAACCTCCAGCTTTGACTGATACTTCACTGACTGTTGTTATGCTGTGAATTCCTGCAACAAGAACAGATACAGCATTTTAAAAGACATGTTCGCAATATTATTCCTTCACATGACCTGCCTGTTGTAGATGTTCATATTACTAGCTCATTAGCATTTGCAAGTCTTTCAGAGCCATGAAAGAAAAACAGGATATTATTTATGTAACTGACAGTTATCGTTATCATCTTAGTAAAGCATATCATTAACATGAGCCTTGTGACTGACCTGTGAGTCCACTAAGCATGAGAATGAAGCTCAGTTTAACGTCCATGTCGGTGAGCGAGCAGAATAAAACAAAACTTCATGGACTGCTACTGACAGACTTATTTTCAACTCCCTGCAATTGCAGCAGATAATACCTCTTCCTGTGTTGCAAGTTGCTGCATGATATACAATTCTTTAAATATCTACAGGGCACTTTAAGAATAAAGTTTACAATAGACCTGGGGGCAATGTCCAGTAAATACAGTGAGATCAAATGGCATGAACAAAAGCAGAAACATTCACTGGATAGGTTGATCTATTAAAATAACAACAGCAATTAACAACAACTGTAACGTTTCAGTCCTTGTATATCCAACAGTCCCAATAGCATTACCCTCCTTATTACCATCTCTATATGCCAAAAACAACATTTCACTGTTCAGAGGAAGGAGTGTGTCGCGTGAAAAAATGGTGAAATAACCATTCACATTTTAATTTAAAAACCTTTATTTCAGCCCTGAGGAGAGGAAATTCTGTATTTCCCTGCTCATCATCCACATGCAAAATAACCAAATGTGCACTGAGAAATGAAGATTTATATGTTAAAAAATACATTTGTTAAAACACAGAGGAAATACAAGATACTCCTGAACATCCCAAAACATATAATAGAAGTCAGGACGATGATATATTGTGAATATCATCATTTTATTAATCAAAATAAAAGAGAGGACATGGGATCTAAAAATGAATAAATAACAAAAAAAATTTACATCAGTAAAATGGAATATACAGACAAGATGAGGAAGAACAAAACTGGCAGATCAATTGTTTAATTCATTTGTGTGTGCGTGTGTGTGTGTGTGTGTGTGTGTGTGTGTGTGTGTGTGTGTGTGTGTGCATCTGAAGTGTTCTTTTGTCAATGCTTTTGGGAAACATTTCTTAAGCTCGAGAAGGTTTGTAAGATAGATTTTACAATCGTTTTAGCTTCAAGATTCTTTTGGGAAACAAGGGCCACGGTCAGTAGTTGTTTGAAGTATTTTCCATGCAGACAGGAAACAGAAAAGAAGAAGGTGCACAACTTCAATAATAAAAAAGGAGAAGGACGTTGCTGCACATTTAAATATAAGCGGTTAACACTTTGCAACACTGTTACCTAAAAAAAGAGTGCAGTGTGGAAAGACACATAAGATGTCGGGGTACAGATGTAACATTCACAGTTTCTCTAGGGCTGAGCCAATGTGCTATATATTACATCTTCACTTTTTGCTTCACCCTGGTGGAAAATGGAAGGAAAGATGACAATTAGAAAAGATGAAGATAAACTACACTAAGAGCCTACAGCTACATACTAGCAGCTCTGCAAGGCTGCAGGCCTACTTGGGCACACTGGTGCTTCAAGCTACATGCTACACGCTTAAGCATGTCAACATATCCACAGTGTCAGTGTTGACATATTATTATTAATTAAACAGTGTAACCTGCTTGAACTCTGTAGCCATGCTTGTGTCTGTAAGGGCCATAAGATGTGTAAACATAAACAAAACATACATATTTTAACCTGATGATGGCACTACATGAAAAGTTAAGGGATCACCAAAGCTGATAAGCAGTTTAAGTTGCTGTGATATTTCAGCTTGCGGTGTATCAACTGATAAAAACATATAGACATTTCAACAGCCACACAGCTAACATAAGTGAAAGACTGCGGGGGGAAAAAAAAACATAAAATGTACTGTACCCTTCGTGCAGTTTGTTGTTTTACAGCGACCACAGAGCTGTACATCACGTCCACATCAATTCTCATCTCAGCATCTGACTTCTGGGTTTAAACAGAAAGAGACAGGACAAGAAACCGAGATCAATTAGTTTGACAGTTTTTGAATCCTTTTGTTGTTACGTTCTGCTTTATTTAATTACAAATACACATCATGAAATACTAAATTCTATTTGAATGTACTTGTGTCTCTTATATTTTAAGTAGTTCACGATTACCTTGCGTGAAGTTTTTCTCACGTGCTTAACATCGCTGTATTCTACTTCCTCTTCAGCCTGATGAAAAAAGAAACCCAAATATAATTTATATAGAGGGTTATATTTGACTTCCTGAGGTTTGATTACTTCATCATGACAACAGTAAGCATGACGCATTTTATATAAATACTTAACACATAATCAGAGGAATTACCTTAAATGTCAACTAAAACCTCATTCTGTACTATTTTTATGGTAACAGACACTCAAAAATTATTCCTGGCCCCAGTAGCATGACACAATGTAAATATGCGTAGCCTAAATTGAATGTAAACATTAATAACTTTTATTTTAGTATTAAATAAATCAAATAAATGCTGGTTTTGGTTCGTGAATCATTAGAGGATTTAGAATAATTCATTTGAAATGTACTATTTTTATGTAGAATTGTTGGATAAACACAAAAATGTTCATGTAGAAGTTCCCATCTAAGTTAGTTACTACGACTCAACATGAAAAACACAGAAACATACTGCATTAAAAATGGCCTTCTGCATTGAGCTTGTGAAATAAAATGTCAGCCCCTCTGTCTCTTACCCGCCTTGAAGTTTTTCTCTTCTTTGTCATAACAGTACTGTATGTAACTTCTTCTTCCTGTGTGAACGGAGAAAACCAGATGTCAGAGAAAGCATGAACCAACAATCAGTCATTAAACAGCCATGTATTAATTCATTTAACCTACTAACATATTTGTGATCACAGATGTTCTCGTTTTTTCTCGTTTCTATGTGTGAATGCTTACTGTTTCCTCCTTTTACACAAGTGTGATAGTCATTGTATTTTCTGTGGTGCAACTATAATATAATTATCTGTAGTGATACATTGTAGTCTTGCAGCTACAGAGGGAGTATATTCAAATGGGAACTGCATAAAAGGATCTGCATATCTTACCCTTGTTGTGGCTGATGGTTCTGCTTTGGTCTGCTCTAAAAGTGAAAGGTAACTGACTGTCAATGGTCAGTGACAGTAATAAACAATGGGCTACATTTAAAGACAACATATTTATAAATAATACACAGTTTAAACATAAATTACTCACTGCGTCTTTTTAGTATAAACCAGATGACGAAGGTCACCATCACAGTGAAGATCAACAAACTCAAAGGGATGATAAGGGCCAGTAGGTCAACTGTGCTGCACCATAGATTAAAAGCAAATGGCGCAAATGAATTGAGATGAACAGACTTGTTTAAACAGTCCAACAATGTAGCTGCATGCAAATGTAAAGCATTCTGACCTGCCAGGTGGACCCGCAACTGATGTGTTTTGTGTTGTTGTTGGGGCTGCAAAACAGGGGTGACATTTCAGAAGAGATTAAACACTGTGTTACTATAATCGTTAATATAATCCAATGGCTGTATTTTTCATATATTAAATAAACTTTTCAAATTGACAAATATTCATAATTTACACGTTTATATTCAGATTGTATGATTATCTATAGTACTTACAAGTGGTAGGTTGCATAACAGTTACATAAACTGGCATCTGGAAGTCTCCTTTGACACAATAATACCAGCCGCTGCTCTCTGTCCTCAGTCCGATCATAGTCACAGTGAAAACATTACGGTTCTTTGTATCGATGGTCACTCTTGTTCCACCAATTGATCCAGACGATGTCACACATGAGTCTCCTAATCTGCACCAGCTCATTGCTCCATTGTGACAATTAATAGTTATATTCTCTCCTATAAATGCTGTAATCTTCTGATGGTCCACATAAAGACTGGGTGTGCCTTAAAGGAAAACAAATAGTATCCAGTATAAAATTGTGCATAGCCTTGATGCATTCTGGAGATGTTTCAAAGGTGTCATATGCAGAAAATGTTAAATATTTTTCCAAAGGATTTGAAATGTGCATAAATATGTTTAAGGACTCTTACCTTCAGTGACTGACAGATGAAAATATGCTTTCTCGTCTATCTGGCCCAACCCACCGATCTCCACAGCACACCAATAATGAGTGTCCTCACTGGTCAGATCATTTATAGTCACGGTGAAGATTCTTCTGTTTTTGTCATCAGAGATTGAATACTTTCCTGAACTTTGTTGGTTTGTTTTAAATGCATATGAGCAGCCGTTCCATAAATATCCTTTACATAAATATTTCACATGGTCTATGTATTGTGAGCCATAGAGACATGGGATAGAGATTGAACCTCCAGCTTTGACTGATACTTCACTGACTGTTGTTATGCTGTGAATTCCTGCAACAAGAACAAATACAGCATTTTAAAGGACATGATCACAATATTATTCCTTCACATGACCTGCCTGTTGTAGATGTTCATATTACCTGTTGTTCCACATACATGTAATACCTTATTTGCTAGACTCCAAACAGGATAATATTTGTCTAACTGACAGTTATTATCCTGTTCTGACTATTAAACCTCGTAAAAGAGACACACACAATTATAACAATTATAAAATGATTCTTGTGACTGACCTGTGAGTCCAGTGAGGACGATAAGAAAGCTGAGGTGCATAGCCATGAGAGAGGACACACGAAACAGAGTGCACTGTAACAGTGCACTGTCAGACTGATCGTCTACTTCCTAATTTTGCAACAGTTCAGTTCTGTCTTCCCCTTCCTGTAAGGAGGTTGCCATGTTTATTGGTGAGATGATGTATATAAATATCTATTTATGTGAAGCGTACTTTCTCTTTAATTTATCCGGTGATTATGATATTTCAAGATTTAAGATCAGCATAGCACATAAAAAACACATATAGTAGAACACATAGGAACATTTTTTTTTCTGTATTATCGCTGAAATGTTTTATACTTCATTTCCTGATATCACTGCAGAGCTGCATGCCTTAAAGTTTTTCACAGTTTTTTTCTGTTTAACATTATAATGTGCTACTTCTTTTTTTAGCCTGCGTTGAAGGAACAAACCAAATACCAGGAAGCTTTCTCAAATCAGCAGATACCTCGGCCAAGAATTCCTCTGCAGTCAGATTAGCAAGTTGCCATGCAAGAATGACACATTTAGATGAATTTAACAGTATTTATTTATTTTTTTGCATATGAATGCAGATACGTTTTAACAACAAAACGTGTAAAGAATGGACAGTGCATGCGTGACTTCACCCACAGGTATCTGAGCTATCTTGGCGGTCCTCTCCCTGCGACCTCGCGGCCAATCTAAAAGTTGGCAAAGACGTGGATCGTCAGTGGACCTGAGGCGACCTGAATGTTGCCTGGGTGCTCAAACATACCACCTGTAATGGCACCCACCTGTCAATTAAAGCGTTCGTGCTTTTAATTGTGCAAAACTTTAAGCCTTAATGTCATTTGAATGGGTGCGTTAAATAGAAATTCACCTTCAGTACAGTTGTCATTAAAAGGAATAAATAGAGACTAAAAACATGTTTGTACCAGGCTGTGAACTGTAAAATGTTCATTTCTGCTGCGAAGCTAAAGCTGAAGCTAATCAAACAAAATCAGATGGGCTGACAGGTTCTTCCAGTATTCCCAGTGTCCTCTTGTAGACTTGTAATGTGAACTGTGAAAGTATTGAACATTTTTAATATTTAAACTGAAAACATAAAATGAACACAGACTCTAGTCCGGTCAAGTCAGGGAAAGTCAGGTCAAGTCTCAAGTTGAGTCTGCAGTGCAAATGAGAGCAAAAGTGTTAAAAATGTTGTCAGACCTAGACTCAAAGAGGACTCAGATGCAGAGTAATATAAGTTCTGGCAGACTTTATTTAAATCTTTCACCTAGTAATATAAGTTCTGGCAGACTTTATTTAAATCTTTCACCTCTCGGACAGAGTGATAACCAAACCGGCTATGAAAGTAATCTATGAATAAACAAAAGATCGCTCCACAAGGAGGAAAACAAAAGGCTATGACTGATTAAGACACATGATGTAATCAGGGATGACAGCACTCTACCAGGTGAGCTACTTGGACACCTACTATATTGTCTTAAATGGTAAGATGTGACCTTAGTGGTGTACCCTGGTAGCTCACCCAACACACACCCTGTACAAGCTGAGGCCTTACTGTAGCAGCCTGGGTTCAATTCAACCTGTTGCTCTTGACTGCATGTCATACCTTCTATTCCTGCTTTCCAGTCAGTCTGTTGCTGCCAGAAAAAGAAATAATTAAATAAAAAATAAAAATACATCAAAAGGGTGACTCAATGGTTGGGCAAAAAAACCCCACTTCCTTAATTTTTGTCGCATCTCATGTGAACTGCTCTTGGTAAATATGCAAATTTCTCTTGCTCTGACTTAACATGTCTCCCAAGAAGAAATTCTTTACAACATATCATTGTCTTTAGAGTCTGACTGATTTCACTTTTTGCGTAGTGGAAAGCACTTCGGGATCACTCCCAGTGTGTGAGCTGTATAATGAATGAATTTAAAACATTTTCCATAGCAGACAATTTGACTGACTTGAAGCACGGGTGTTGCTGATAACATTAACAATGGTTCTGTTCTGTTTAAGTATCACAGTAAGCCGTGACAGTGCGACAGTAAGCGAGCATGTATAATACCAGGACCCTGGAACTGATGCAGCTAAATGAAATTTATTTTACTGTCCCTAAGTCTACCAGTGGTAATGTGCTACTGAATTGTCCACATATATTTTCTTTTAATAGTTTGAATGGTCTTTTAGCATTTTAATTTAACACTGGGCCAAATAATAAGGTGTATGCCAAGTTTTGTGGGGACATATTTGAATCAACTGTTCTAAAAAAAGACCTCCAAAGTGAAACTGACCGACAACTTGAGGTTGGTTGTGCAAGAATGAAATTCCCCTGGAGATTAAACGGTGATATGTAAAAACACAGAAGGTATTTGCATGTTACTATTTGATCACATCAAGTCGCTTTTTTACTGTCATATGATTTGTTGGCTAGTTGCAGCTGTGACAGTAATGTCTGTGAGACAAATGAATGGCATATGTTGTTGTAACTACACTGGTCCAAAGCAAGGATGGCCACGAATCATATGGATGTCTTTTGACGTTTTATTTCTTTCCCTCTCTCCCTCTCTTATCGTCAAACATTTATCTATTTATTCTGCATGCGGTCCAGGAGACACACACGGTAATGATATTTCACTTCCATTGCACGTCTGTCCGTCCTGGGAGAGGGATCCCTCCTCTGTGGCTCTTCCTGAGGTTTCTTCTAAAGGTTTTTTGTGGGCAAGTTTTTCCTCACTCGAACCGAGGGTCAAAGGACAGAGGGTGTCACTCCCTGTACAGATTGTAAAGCCCTCTGAGGCAAATGTACTTTGTGACTTTGGGCTATACAAATAAAATTGATTTGATTTGATTTCACTTATTTTGTGTGTAATATGAAGGTGTGCACCTCCTGGACCACATGCAGAATATATAAATAAATAAATAAATAAAAGGTTATGCGCCTAGAAATTATGTTACCTGCTCCGTTTTTTGTTAAGTTTATTTGCAACCATAGCAACCAGTAACCAGTGCATGCTGGGATACAAAAGCAAAAATCACCACAGTTAGGCGTTAGGCAAACAAATTCTGATCATGTGACCAGTTACTCTATTACTATTACTGTATTAACAACCTAACCTTACAAAAGAGGCTCTACATATCTAATTTAATACTTCAAACAGTACATATTACTGTATAATATTACCCATTCAACAAATGATGTAAACAATCCTATAAAACCTGTCTCTAGGAAAGTTAGAGTTGTCATTCTTTCTCCTTCTGCTTTGTCACAAGAGGGCCGAATGTTGAGTTATTATTGTGTGAGTCAGTATGAAATGCTGCCCTAGCAGCGTGGATTCTTTTTATCAGAAAAGTCTTGGTAGCAGCAGTTTCACCACTAAGCAGGTGAACCTGCAGGTCTCAGGTGAGCTCTTATGAATGACATATAGATTATGGTTGCATACAGGTAACACTATCAAAGATGGCTGGACTGACTAACTGACTAACCGATGAATAAAAATGTTACAAATCCATAAAACAATGTACTTCTGTAGAATCTGAATGGAATGAAAACAGACACTGACAGATGAAGATTTTAAGGATTTTATGAGAATAAACCTGAAAGAATACAACCCAGTATACACCTTCCTCTGAATGCATAGCACATGTAAATTTCACTTAATAATGCAAAAATACAATAAATCACAGATTTATGTTGTCATTGGTATTGGTCAAACAATTGCAAATTAAACAGGAAAATGCTTCTTTTAAATGCAGGAGAAGGTATAAACCAAACAAACCAACCAAGAGTTAAGAGTTAAAAGCCACTGTGCTGTATATGACATTCTCATCATTTGCTTGAGCCTGCTGGGAAATAAGAACAAAAATAAAGTTTGTAAGTCTGTGTTGGAATGAAAGTAAAAGCCAGCATTCAACAAAACAGTACAACAGAAGTTACCCTCTGTGCGTTGTTTTTTGGCCTCACTCTAACCACACTGTAGACCACATCCACGTCTCTCTCAGTATTTGGTGCCTGCATGAAAAAAGAGCTGGTCACTGCATTTTTTTTATTCATTTCAAACAGTTCGATATAGCTGCTGCTGCGAATGCTGAAATAAGTGTACAATAAAAATGAGTGTACAATAAAATTTAGTTTTTCAAATGTTACCATGCCTGACTTTCAAATAACTGTCATAAAAAAAACAAATTTAGTTCTAATACATTTCTGTGTTCTCTTCATAATGAAAGTCACGTCAGTCAAGTCAGTCATGTTTACCACACTTGATTAACTAGTCATTAAACTATTTGTACATACTGCTTTTTAAGAAGAATCATAAGAGGAATCACCATTTGGAACACTTTAGTATTATAATGTCTGTTTTATCTCATATTAGATATCCATCTGCACAGATCACAATATCCTCTCTGAAACTATTTTTATACTGTGGTTCCTTCGTTTTCTTTGTGAATAATTTAGAAAAAACAAACAAAACTGCATCTTACCTCTGCCGTGGCTGCTGATGTTTCTCTGGTCTGCTCTAAAAGTAAAACAGTAAACTCCTGTTACTCTAAATGCACAACACTCTGTATAAAAAAAATATTTTTATTATTTTCAAAATTACAAATATTTGGTATGAATTGTTTTTTGTTTAAAACTTACTCTGCTTTTTTAAAATGAACCAAATAAACAAGGCCACCATTACAGTGACGATCAACAAGCTCAAAGGAATGATGATGTTCTTTAGGTCAGTTGGAGTGCTGCAGCATAAATACATAAAGCACAGAAAGAGAAGTCATTAAGATAAACAACCATTCAATTATTCAAACAGTGCTCCATCATAATGTAAAGTGTATTCATCATCGTCATTACAAACTAAAACTCTGCACCATCTTATAGTACCTTAATTATTATTAATAAGACATATTTGTCATATAATACATAAACATGCATGTATGCAAAGCCTTCTGACCTTTGCAGTTTGTGCTGAACGGTGGGAGATGCAAAACCAGTCATGAGATTCAGAGGCTCTGAGGTGGGTGATATTGTGGTTAAACGTGTTGTAGTTTGTGTTGTTGTTGTTGTTGTTGTTGTTGCAATAGTGGCTATAATCCAAAAGCAAAAAAATGATAAGTAGTGTAAAATTACAAGATTTATTCCAGTATCAACCTAAATCATTTTTAAACAGCTGAGGCTGACAAATTAAAAACTTATATTTTGTAAGTTTATATTTGCACTTACTAGTGGTTGGTTTCTGAGTCACAGTTACATGAACTGGCATCTGGAAATCTCCTTTGGCACAATAATACCAACCACTGTTCTCCACCCTCAGTCCACTCATAGTCACAGTGAAAACATTACGGTTCCTCTTATCGATGGTCGCTCTTGTTCCATCTATTGATCCAGACGATGTCACACACGAGCCTCCCAGCTTGCACCACTTAATTTCTCCAGAGTTAGAATTATGACACTTGATGGTTATTTGTTCTCCAATGAAGCCTGTAATCTCTTGACGGTCCACGTAAAGACTGGGAGTGCCTTAAAGGAAAACAAATTCAATACAAAATTGTTGGTAGCCTAATAATAATCGGCCTCCAATGCAAATAAGTCCCTTTTAGTTTACTTACAATTTAATAAAGTATCTGAAATGTGCATAAGGATGTTTGCTTACCTCTGGTGACTGACAGATGAAAATATGCTCTCTTGTCTGACCCTCCATTAATCTCCACAGCACACCAATAATGAGTGTCCTCACTCGTCAGATAATTTATAGTCACGGTGAAGATTCTTCTGTTTTTGTCATCAGAGATTGAATACTTTCCTGAACTTTGTTGGTCTGTTCTAAATGCATATGAGCAGTGGTTCCATAAATATCCTTTACATAAATATTTCACATGGTTTATGTATTGTGAGCCATAAAGACATGGGATAGAGATTGAACCTCCAGCTTTGACTGATACTTCACTGACTGTTGTTATGCTGTGAATTCCTGCAACAAGAACAAGTACAGCATTTTATTACTATGCTTTCTTCATATATATTTCCTGTTGTTTTTATTTTTATTTTTTTTTCTTCATTTAAAGATAAAGTCAAACCAGCTCGAGCATAAAACCAAAGATCTTTAAAATGACCCCTGTAACTGACCTGTGAGTGCAGCGAGGATGAGAAGAATTCTGAGGTAAAGAGCCATGTCGGTCAGAGAGCAGTCAGACAGAAGAAACATGTCACACTGACACGCTGGCTTTGAATTTGTCCACTTCCTCATTTCTTAAAGGTGCAATAGCAAGTGTTAAAATGTATCTTCCTCCTACAGTTAACGGTAGAGTTCACATTAAGGTATTACTATGGTAACCAAGGTCTGAGGGTTAACGTTGTCTCACCCCCTTGAGACAAGATACGTGCGTACTGCCCCATGCCCCATTTGCATGGCTTCTGTCAGGGTACTTCCACCCAGACTCCAAAGACATGTACTTAACCTTTACATACTGTTTGGGATGACTCGTTTTGACATTTAACAAAAGAAAATATTTAAAAATGTTATACTGCCCCACAGGTGCTACACATTGTGAGGTTGTTCCAGGCCCAATCTGATCCGGATCTATCGAGATGGATTTTATCTTGGAAAATTGTATATTGTATATATCTGTGTGTATTTTGTACACTTGTTGCTCTTTGAAGGGTCGAAACAGTGCAATAGTTAAACAGTATAGGCCATATATGGTAAACAAAGGTCAGCATTGTGTGGAGGAATGGTGTTCATCTTGCAAAGGAGCACTGAAGCTGCTCTGGAGGCTTGTTGTGACAAATTCATTCTGAGACACTACAAATTGTTTTTTTTCCCCCTTTAATTAGAATAATACAATAATGAATGATGATTTGTTGTTCTTTCATGCATATATTGAATCAGCCCTTTCTAAATGATGCCAAATATTACACCACGCCCCAAGCAAACGAACTGTATAAAACACGATGTATTGCAGATGTAATTGATAGAACCTGAATAAAGTTGCATATGTTATAATATATGTTATATAGTTAAGGTTGCTCATGACTCATAGTCTTTAGTGGTTAGATGTCAGCTCAGTGGTTGGTAAGGCCTTTCCAAGAGACAAAGTATTGTATACAAGAACAAACTGTCACATATCACACATTTAACCACAGAGTCTTGACAAAGCAGTCTTGTACTACTATTACCCTCCTGAATTATGCATGTTTAAATATGCTTTTGGTTTTGCAACATAGTTTTACTCACTACAGACTGCAGGATTGATTGATTTATCAACAATGATGTAAAATAAGTGCACAGCTAAACGACCTAATCAGTGTTGCCATTCTGTCCTCCATCTTTTCTGCTCATTGCATTTTAATCTGCAGTGTGCTGTAGATCACACTGCCTTCTGCTGGTTCAATCTAATGAGAAAAAACAAACAAACAAAAACATAATGATTACAGACTAACAACAATACCAATCCATTTGACATAATCCACCAGATTACTGAGATTGAAAATGAATCATCTGTTGCACACTATCCTTCATTACAATAGTACTTTATACTACATTTTCTTCAGGTATATGGTTCTGCTAGACAAACAATTATTTCTCATGGTTTATTTACCTTGTTCTGGCCTGCTACATGTTGATTATGAACAACGGTGGCGTAGTGTACGTCAGGATCACTCCCAGTTTGTGAGTCCTACGAAGGTTAAATTTGAAATGTTACTTCAGTGTCATCATTCGTTATGTTACAATTATTTAGTTTCTTCTGTTTAACTGCATAATTGTTTAGCTAATTTGAAAAATAAATAAATATATATATATATTTCCATTGTCTACCCTCTAGTGTCACATAATCTGATGGATCACATCTTCTGCAGTACAGTTTGATTGATTCACCCGATAAAATCCCTCTCACCTCCTGTCTTCTCACTGTCAAGCGGTCATAGTCCAAATTAGAAAAACTCAGATATTCAATAGGGTTGTCTCCAGCTATTAACATGCTGCTATGAGCTCTTTATCGGGGACCTATTTGCACTGTTTCACCCATACAGTTTATGGCTTCATCTCTCCAGCTACACAGAGGCTTCTTGAGAATGAGCAAACATGCAAAGCTGTTGAGTCGAAAATTTTCTGATCATAAATGTAATTTCATTTTATCAAGGCTGAAAATGACAAGGTAATGTTGTAACCAGATTTGGCTGTATCAAGCTGCTGATGAGCAGAGTATGCAATATCCAAAGTTTGGGGTTGGACACTTTATTTTCTGGTGTATTTTTTGGGGCGCCTGTCTGTATTATGTACGGTATATTAGCATATACCAAGATGATGATGTAGATCATTTACAACCAACAACTCACAGTTAGTTATTCATTTTAGAACTATTGTACTGTATATTATACACTATACTCTTTACTTTATGTGTTTATGTGTTATAATCAGTCCAAATTAAGACATATCCTAAAATGTTTTGTTGTTTAACACGCAAAGAGGACATATGACCTTGGTGAAGATAAAGTATTTGTTTTCAAACATAATAATGGGGAACACATAGCTGTATCTTACCGCTGGGATGTGAGCCCCCTCAGGTGTGGCATGACCTAAAACACAAAATATATTGATACTTTAAAATAACAGATATTTAATTCCTGATGTTGTTATAGCAGAGTTTACAGCAGACTTACGACGTCTCATCATCCTCCAACCAAAAAAGGCAGCAGGAACAAGTAAAAGCAGGAAGAGGGAAAGAGTGAGGGAGGTGATGAGAATCATCGCCCTTGTGGAACTAGAAGATAAATGCAGATCAGAGGTGGATTTCATTAGAAAGAAAATAGTTATAAAACAAAGATTCTGGATGATAATATACAGAAAAGGTTACACTGCTCAACACAAAATAAAATAAACAGTACACACATCTTGTGTTCAGCTTGCAGGCTGTCTCCACCTGTCCCGTTGATGGTTGGGTTTGTTGGCTGAGCTGTATGTGTCTCTGCACTCGTAAGCAATGAGGAATGCTGGGGAGTGGTTGGAAGTGTCTCTGTAAAGTTTGAGTGATTAAATGTTAATCCAGATTATGGATGATATCAATGTATCGGGCATTAATAGGCTTGATTTGTGTCTATGTTCATCATTTCACCACTAAAATGGAACAAGATTGCCTAATCTCTTATAAAAGGTTGCTGATTTATCAAAACAGAAAATGGATAGTATCTTACCTGCTGTAGTTGTAGTAGTCATAGCACTTGTAGTAGTCGTAGTACTTGTGGTAGTTGAGGTTAATTTATGAACACTGATGTGTACTGGTATCTGGAGGTTTTTCCTTTTGCAAAAATACCAGTTTATGCTGTCTGCCTTCAATTCACTCATAGTCACATTGAAAACATCGGGGACACTTTGATTGATAGTCACTGTTGTACCATCTATTGTTCCAGTCTGATCTTTCGCAGTCACACAGGTGTTGTTCAGCCTGCACCATGCTGTTACTCTGTCATTTTTATAGCGGCATATAACAGTCACACTTCCTCCTTCAAATGCAACAATTTCCTGTTGGTCCACAGACAGACTTGGCACATCTTGGAAAAAAGCACAATACAAAATGAAGCGTAGTTTGATTTTATTATCTGAGATGTGTAAGAAAATGTTTCTACTTGTGACTACTCAATAGAAAATTGTTGGTAGTCTAATAATAATCGGCCTCCATAGCAAATACGTCTGTCCTTAGTTTACTTACAATTTCACAAAGTATCTGAAATGTGCATAAAGATGTTTTAAGGACTCTTACCTTCAGTGGTCCGTTCTGGGACAGGGAAACGGACAAAGAGAAGTGTAGATGAGAGAAAGAGGAACAGATTAACTATCAGAGATTAAGGTATCCTCAAACATTGTATTTATTTGCTGAACATATGCTTTATTTAAAAAAAGGTTTATGAACAAGTGCTGTTTTTCATCATTTTGCACGATGTAATTGGTACTACATCATTTGTCATGAGTTGTTGTTGGTTACAACTCTCAAATTTGTCAGAATAAACATGGTGATGATTTGAACATGATTTACATGTAAGGGATGATGTACAGATTCAGTGATCTTTATGATGATATGTCAATCATTAACTCATGTCCAGTCAAGAACAACTAGTAACTAGTCATGAGATACAATGCCGATAGTGTTTTATATAAAATCAACAGTTTTAAAGCCATAATGCAAATTTACAGCAGAGCAAAGAAGTGTTATAATGAGGAAGCAGCCTGTTTAAAAATACTGACTGTCATACACAGAGTGTTCATTCACTGACAACACTGATGCAGACATGACTTTTTCATTATCCCTCAACTAATATGCCTACTCACTGGACCATTGGTAAGTCAGCCTTCAAAAGAACACTGATTAAATAAATAATACTCATTTTGCTGGTATTGATAGTGTGCTGTTAAGTAATGAACTTCAAGTCTTATTTTAAAGTGGACAATGAGCTACCAAATTAATTACTTATAATGTTCTTGTTTTAAATTAAAACAGTTAAGTCATGAAATAATTTGCAACTGATGTGTTATGTATCTGTAGTCACTATGTAACCAGTTACAATATACTGTTATGTACACAATGCTTTGAAGGCATCACTATTAGATTATGTGTCTCTTGTTCCTTTGTCAGAAATTCACAGTAAATTATTACAGTGAGTAAAGTGTCGGTCCAGGCGGACGCTCCATCTCTATCCCTGTCTCTATGATCCACTACACAAACATGTGAAATATCTGTGTAAGGATATTATTGGATCTCCTGCAAACCTGTAGTAACAGACAACCACGAAGTTCAGGAAGGTTTTCAATCTCTGATGACAAAAACAGAAGAATTTCACGTGACTATAAATGATCTGACGAGTGGGGACACTGGCTGGTGGTGGTGTGCGGTGGAGATCGGCGGGCATGACATAATAGACGAGAGAGCCTATTTTTATCTGTCAGTCACTA